>NW_022105611.1:2027870-2046545 GCF_000313985.2 Echinops telfairi | reverse complement strand
CATACTACACCATGCTTCAAGACAAAATTTCATTAGAAATAAATATTTCATAATATATAATTACATACTGTTTTTGTGATGAATCATTATGCTTTATGTTCAATTTGTAACAATGAAAATACAGCCTGCCTATCAGATATTTACATGACGATTCATAACAGTGGCAAAATTACAGTGATGAAGTAGCAACAAAAATAATTGCATGGTTGGGGGGTCACCACAACATGAGGAACTGTGTTAAAGGGCCGTGACATTAGGAAGGTTGAGAACCACTGCCTTAGAGCTTAAAGTGACTTCATCTCTAGAGGCCAAAATTTAGTCAGACTGTAGACAGGTTTATAAGTGAAAAATAGCAATAAAACATATATGGGGCCTTGTCTGACCTCCTCTGGCTGCACAAAGGACAAGAAGAATCCAAGGTCACACCAGTCCAAGGCTAATTGCCACAAGGTAGACCTCAAACATGCCTTTGCCCTCCATTTTCCCTTCACCTATTCTGACACTGCACTTAGCAGCTGGGTATGGTGATCTACTGCAACGGCTAATCGGAACCCACAGACGACGCTGACAATTATGGACGCTTATGACAGAAGCTACCAAGATACAAAATCATGAGGACATAGTGTTTTTGTCCTTGGCCACTCAGTAGCCTGCCCCTCTGCCTCACTGCTGCTCCTCTGCACTGTCTCACGGTCTCTGTTGCGGCCTCTGCTGCTTCTGACACTTCTGACAGGCAGGCATCTTGCATTTGGCTCCTCTGGTGATATTCATGAGTTTGTCTTCCTGCTTCTGAGATGGTTATTATACTCAGCACAATGGCAATCCTCAAGCTAGTCTTCTGTACTTCATTGACATGCAAAAGATATGGAGAGTCATATTAAGGAATTTCACTTCTCCACATAGGGCAACCATAACACTCCTTAGGATAGCCAACCGTTTGAGATCAATAGGGCAGCATTTACTCAAGGACAAAGTTCAGAAGCGTCAGAAAAGAAGGAGAATGGAAGCAGGAAACCCAGGGAGGATAAGGGATGCTTCATTGTGAGGATTCTAATCAATGAGATGAAATGAAACGTGTGAATGTTTGGATGGAAAACTGATCTGCCCTATTTCAGTGCACCTCATTCATAATAAAAAAGGTTTTTTACAAAAAGAGAGAAAAAAGTGTCTCTGTGGAGGCATGGCGTGAAATTAAATTAATTAGAGCAGGTGTGGGATTCAGAATCAATTTGTAATTGTTCCAATTTTCCCCTGCATATCTTTCTGTTATTTCTGTAGATTGCCAGACGAGTTTAATACAAGAGAGTGGTGAAGAACTAGTGGGGAGGGCGATGGATCGGGTCCAGGTCATGGAGAAGCTTGTGCTAACTTTGAACTTAATCCCAAAAGGCTTGTGAGCCAGGAAAGCATTTTAAGCAGAACAAGATCAGGTTTGTGTTTCAGAAACTCTGATTGGCAGGATGATGGCAGATAAATTGGTAGGAAAACATGCTGGAAACAGGGAATTTAGAAAACAAAATTCAAGTGACCATGGATTTGGGTTGCATATGGAGCAATGGTAATGATATCTTGACTTAGGAGTGAGAGTTAGAGGATTGGATAATGCAAAATGTGAAGAATGAGCAAAAAGATGAGAAACCACTTCACTACTTCTAAATGTCTTGCTTGAGTGACTGTGAGGACGGTGTACCCCCTGACAGTGAAATAGGAGAATTTATCAGCATGCGGACGATAGCTGATGCTATAGGAAAGGACACGATTTTCCAGTGTTTTGAATGAGAAAATAGTTCAGCATGGAATCATCCCTGGACCTCTAAGAATTAGCGGGGCTTATAAAAGAGACTAGAGAAAGAGGAGGGTATTGGGAGGAAAACTGGAAACAAACTATAGAAAATATAAAAGAAGCAGGGAAGTAGGAATAAGTAAAATATGATGTGGAAAGAAAAATTCTGAAAATGGCTTATTGAAGTAAAGACACCAGGTCAGGGATTACAGTAGTGCCCATTGTTGGTGAGGCTATCAGGCCTCTGTGAGTCATTCTGATCACATAGCAGCCCCAGGGGAGAGAACAGAACTGCACCAGAGGGTTTCCTAGGCTTCAACCTTCACCGGGGCAGATAGTCAGGTGTTTCTCCCACATTGCCACTCTGTTGATTCACACGGCGAACTTTCCAATTAGCAGTCATGTGGGGTAAGTAGATCCCTGTCTGAGAAGCCTTGAAAGCCTGGGTGAAGATTGTTGTGCTCAAGGCAGAAAGTACTCGTGCTGCCGTAGATTTTATTAGCAGCAGAGAGAATACCTTTTGTGTTTATATTATTTTGAAATTCCTTGACATTTATTAAAGTTCTCATTTGCTACTCATACTCTCTTTTCAGAAAGACCTAATGATGCCTACTTACAGATAAGGAAGCCAACTCCCAGAAAAGGCTGAGTGATTAGACTTCACTTACAATAGCAATTACAGGAAGACCTAAGACCGGAATCCTGGTTCCCTGTTCCTCCCCATCCCTGGTTCTTATTTGCAGCCCTGCCCAATCTCAGGCTTTCTGGCATTCTGCATCATAGATGTGGCTCTCCTGGGCAGCCAGGAGAGCAGCAGCTTTCTGCCACCATCCGCCGTCATTCTTAGTAGGCAGACAGAGGTGAAGGGGTCTGGTTTTCACCTGGTATCGAGTTGGCCCTGATTCGTGGAGACCATTTGGGCATTGGGGTAGAATGCTGCCTGGTTGATGCCATCCCCATGATTGGTTAAGGAATGGACATGCGTCCCCCAGAGAGCGTTTATTGAATGAATTTCTGAAGTGGATTACCTGCTTTGCTTCCAAGGGGGCCTTAATCTGGAGCTCTGCTGAAATCTGTGCAGCATCACAAGCCTCTGCTCGCAGGTGGGCGATGGCTGTGTATGAGGTGCCACAGGTAGCAAACTCAGGACGGTAAGCGTTCTACCACTGAATCACCACGGTGTGAGGTCAGAGCCCTGGGTTCCAAATCAATGTCCAGAGAGAAACTCAGCAGAAGGCCCAGCCTGGGAGCAACTACATGCTCCCATCCAGCTTGTCTGGATGCCCTGCAGAAGTGTTAGACTGCTGTGAGCTTTCCCATTCTGAGGGATGAATGGTTAACCGGCACTAGATTGGGCATGCACTTAACTGACTGTTTTAGGAATCACTTGAATACAGAGAGCTCAGGATGGAATCCCGAGTTCTGACAGACTCACAAATAGGCGTAGTCCAACTAACAAGGTGGAAAACAGTCAATTCTTCAACATAATCCTGCGTGGCTAGTTGTCATGGTACTAGCCTGTGATCACATTCGGACCAAATCTTAACTCACTGAAATCTGCACCTTTGGTCACAAAGATCAGAAGTGAGGAACTGAAGGACAATGAATGCATGCAGAAAATCTGGCTTCACATCTAGAAAATAAAAGTGCGTAACTTTTTTGTTTCTAAACGTCAAAAGCTTTTGGAAGGTATCCAGCGCGCTTTACAAATAGTCAGGAGTTTGACTCTAGTACACTAAACGCCTTGAACAAAGCCTTTTCTATTTTGAAACCAAAACGGAGTAATTCAAAATCCGAAACAAGCCCTACGGCGTTTCAGGTCCTGCTGCATGTAATTCAGGGGCTAATAAATCTGGATGACCAAATGGGTTCTGTTCCTGAATCTCCAATTAAACCTTTCTAATGGCTTAAAACTACATGGTCCAAGTCCAAGCCAATTAAAAATAATAATAAGGTACATCCAGAACTTCAGCTACAAATCAAATTTTAAATGCCAAAATGCAAGCTGGAAATGCAAGTCATCTCAATCAACGTCCTGCCAAACCACAGGCTTGGTTGATTCCAGGAGCAACCAGACAAGGAGAAGGGGGGAAATCCTGCCCACACCCTGGGCAGGATGTGGTAGGTAGGTTCTAAGACCCATAAACAAGCAATAGATGACAATCAGAGCAACAGAAACGGTCTCAGGTGCAAGACAGCATCATGGGGAGCATCATATAGGAAAAGATGCCCATGGATGAACTGCAGGGGACTCACCTGGGTCGTAGCAAATGATGTCTATGCCTCATCAAGGTCAAGACAGCCTGTAGCTTTGTTCCCAAAGAGTTTATGAAAAAAAATTATATGAAATGACAGTATTCAAACAGTATCAACCCTCAAGCAGGGAGGTCAGAAATTAATCTTGTAGTCAAGATTATAAAAAATTATCTCTACTATAAATCAGCCAGCCTGCTATATTAATCACTGCTATAAATCAGATTGCCTGGGGTAAACCCTGTGCACAAACTTGCTACACTAATTTTCAGCACTCATCAATTTGGGGGCATTGGTTCAGTCTATCTAACTGAGTTTCTCATTCAACTTCCTCCTTAGGATTCTGTTTGGCTGTAGCTTTCATCTTGAAACTATTGCTCCTGGGCCAAATCCTGCCCTCGGCCTGCTTTAGTAAGTAAAGTTTTATTGATAAACATCCATTAGTTGAGGTGTTTTCTATGGCTATCACCGAGTTGAGAACATGTAAGAAACCATATGTCTTATGAGATACAAAAACATTTCCTATCTGCCCCCTAACATATCTTCCAAATCCTGCCATAGTTACTCTCTCCCATAAATCCTAGAACACACAGCCAGTGCCCTAGGCTTGCTCTTCTACCTCCTCTTCCTGGGGATTGGCTATGTTCCAATATTTCCAATCACTATCCAGATGAGAGCAATAAGTGGGTAGATTACTAAACTCTGGTCTTTGGTGTCTACTTTTGTGGAATACATATTTTGCCCAAATGGAGCTGGAATATACTACAAGGCCCAAACTGAGACTTTGCTCACTCTTCTTGCACACCAGTGATTCACGACAGCAGTTCAGTGCTGGGAATCTCTAATTTGCTCTCCCCTGTTGTGATGGGTGGGATTGTGTCCACTAAAAAGATATGTTGAAGCCCCAAGGAGTAATGGCTGCCTCGCTATGTGACCCAATTTGAAACAGGGCCTTTGTCGATGTAACTAGTTAATATGAGGGCAGACCAGAGTCCTAGTCCAACGTGCTCAGAAAAAGAAGAGGCACGGGCACAGATGAATACAGGTGGGGAATGGCCAAGTGACAACAGAGACAGAAATTGAGGCGCTATGCTCATTACCCCTGGGAATACCAGAAGCTGGGAGTGATAAAGACTCTTTCCCTGGACTCTTTCGAGAAAGCGTAGCCTGGCCCTTGCAGACTCCAGAACTGAAATACAACACATGTATCGGGGGAACTTTGATTCAGCAGTCCTAGGAAACTAGCCTGCCTATCCACCGTTGACTTGAGACCTCCCTTTCCCAGGAGGCTGACCTGTGTGCGCTGGGTCAGTGAGTTTCTTTGCCCTTCATCTTATAGTTAAGTTCTCGCCCTGGGGAGCACCTGCAGGAGATCAAGGCAAAGGCTAAAGATGAGAGCTGGGTGTTTATTTTTCTGCGCTTTCCCATACTCTTGGCAGTGAGCTCTGCTTCTTCAACAAAAGTCTCAGATTCTGTTAGTAGTCCTTCAGTCCCTTCAGAACTGGACATGCTAACCCCTTTCACTAGTGCTAGGCCCACAACTGCTTTATCCCTGATCATTTCCTGACACTCAAACGGTATCTTTTTAATAACCTCTTTATCAGAATCTCCTCAAATGACTAGTTTATGTTGTCATACATTTCCTCTTAGGGTACATTCATTGGAATCCGGATCCCAGCAAACAGACATGTAGATATGCATTTTGTAATTGGGGTGCTTACATAATTGAAGCATCCTTAGGCAACCCCTACTTAAGGGCAAAGGAACTCTGGTGGCATAGTGGGTTACACATTGGGCTGCAGTTTGATATCACTAACCACTTAGTGGGCGAAAGATGAAGCTCTCTACTTCCATAGGGTAACAGTCTCTGAAACCCACAGGGGCAGTTCTATACCCTGTCCTCTGGTACCTGATGAGTCACAATCCACTTGATGGCAATGATTTGTCTTTTGAGGTAAGTGCAACTGGTATTTAAGCAAACCACAACACTAACAAAAAGTTACTCAAATTATTAGCAATATTTCATGGGATGTATGGTAGATAGAAGGAAATGCTTTGTGACATGAAGTAGGCTATGGCACTTAGTTGCTATGGTGATTATAGACAGTGTGGAATCATCTGGCTTTCTCTTATAGTTCTAGCCAGTCAGAAGAATAAATAAATAAATAAGATATGTAATCAAGCCATATGAGTAAGAACACCATAGGAAGAGAATAAACCCCTTATGGCAGCACAGAGAGGTCGTCTCTTCACATAGAGCCGCAGGGCAGCTATGCCAGCTGTCCCAGAGCCTTAGTAAAAGGGCTACATGCAGAAGAGGGAAGTATTAATATGGCACTTGTAGTTATATTCTCTATAGCTCTCAATAAAACATCCCTATTTGATGGATCTGGGTAAGAGAAGGTGAGATCTTATTATCAGCTAAATACACTGACAGTATTTACCTTTGAGTGACCGTTAATAGGATTCACTGTGTTTGACACCCTACAGGGTATAAACGGAACCATCTCAGGAGTACAGGACGGATTCAGGGACTTTCACTATCAGCAAGAGTGGCATAGAGCTCATCCTCTGGACCCCAAGATCTATGTACCTTGAATAATTTTGATCCAGGAGACAGCTGTGACACCAGAGAAGTGACAGAGCAGCAGCAGCAGCAGCAGCAGAACCAAGTGCCATCACAGGCAATAGAGTGGTGGATTTCCTAGCCCACAAAGCAGTTACAGCTGAGTGTCTGTGGAGTGAAATGTCTCTGAGAACTTAATTCAAGGAGGTGGGTTTGATGACCCACAGATCTGGAGCTACAGGTCGTTGTGATGAGGCTTACAGCACAATGGCATGCCTTTGGGACATTTACTAGCAGCTCTAACATAATTTTGTACAGATCCTGCCTGAACAACTGTATCTTGATCATTTTCCACCTGAACTACAGTCTGCGAACTTCTAGAATTAACTTCATAATCCTGACCATTGCCCATGAGTTCTGGGTGGCCATTGCAATGAATTATAGAACCAACTACAAGTAGAGAGTATTGTGTGAGACAAAACAATACAGAATAGCATTCAATGCAGAGATGAATACCACAAGATCTCTTATGTGCTCATTTAGGAAGTAAAGCCTGGAGACTGAGTACTTAACTGCTATGAATCATTTTTTTATTGGCAAGAACGAACCTTACACCATAAATAACCAGCCCTCTTTGGCATAAATATTCCTCAATGACTGAAGTAGAAATAGTCACCTACCCAATTGATGCCAATTTCTCTGAGGGGTCCTATATGCATTCCTATTACCTCCTGGTCCATATGAAATCTTAAATCCAGTTATAGCTTAGACTACACACGAGAAGATGTAGAGAACCCTGCCATTTTGTACAACAATCATACTGGTGTTTATGTTATGAGAATAAATTCTAAGTACCTTAATGATGGATCAATTAAGTCATGATTCAATTAAACTCATCTAGATGAGTTTGTTCATCTAATATTGCCTGAATTGCATGGTATTAGAATTAACTGTTAGATCATCTAAAGTTAAAAATCAAAATGCAGAATGTCCATGTTGTACTTAGGAAGAAGAACAAAGTTCTTAGGAGGGATGGAAGCAATAGAAATAATCACTGTTGTAATAAATGTTGGGCCCAGACACCCCCAAACTATTTTTACTAGAGGATTCCAAGGACATTACTTTGCTGTTAGAAAAATATTAGGAGTGGAGGGCTTCCTTGAAAATCTCTATGTAACTCTCCTCCAGGTTAGAGATGACACTGAAGATGGCTATACTGTAATGATCTCTGACTTCAAAAAGGATAATGAAATGTTATGGTGGCAAAGCACCTTCGTGACACAGTGACCAAGCACTTGGATGTCAAGTAAAAGGTCAATTTGAACCCACAACTGCTCTGCGGGAGAAAGATGTGGCATTTGGCTTCTATAATGGCTACAGCTTTGGAAATCTTACAGAACGATTCTGTTCTGCACGATAGGATCCCTAAGAATTGGGAAAAAAATTATTAGTAATGAGTTTTGTTTGCTGGTTGCTTGCTTGCTTGTTTTTTTCACTTAAAGTGATAAACCAAGTAGTGGTGCCTAACTCTCAGACTCCAGGTAGGTGCAAGTACTATAATAGGAAACACAGGAGTGATGATCATAGTGTTTTGACCCATAGGAGTACTTGCCAAAGGTTAATAGATCTGAATCCCTAATGTAAAATAGATATAAAATCTTGGTGAAACAAAAAGAAAAGAGTCTTGTGGACAGAAAATGGATTCATGTTTCAGTAGTGAGGATTCTGCCATGTTTAGCACGTTTCCAGATTTAATTTAGTTGATCATATAGAGTCAATTAATGGGGATGGCTGTAGTAATTAAGAGGTTGACACCAATTACAGGTGTGTTTGTGAATGAAGAATTTTTAGTGGAATAAATTAATGGGGCATCTTGCACTTGACAGTGGTTTTTGTGATGCCATTAGTTGGTGTTTTTAGGTGCCGTTGAGTCTGTCCTGCCTCAGTGACCCTATGTGCAAGAGAGAGAGATAAAAAACCATTTGCCCTCACATGGCAGGACAGCAATATGTTTACTATCAGGTACCACAGCTCTATCTTCACGTAATTTGAAGGAAACTCTATCATCTTAATTAACCACAGAAAATCAACTTGGTCAATCAAATCCATTGCATTATGCATAGTGAAACTATGTAAGCCTATACGTATCACAATTTGCCAATGTATATCATAATCTAACATACAGTGTGCAGTTTGTTGCCTTGTAATCCTAATTTCTTGATATTCAGCAGAGAGTGCGTCAAGTCCTCTTCACTTTCCACAAGCCATCTGCATGGTCGAGCCATCTGCATTCAGCAGCTTGTTAATAAACCTTGCTCCAATCCTGGTGCTGTATTCTTCTTCGTGTAATCTAGCTTCATATCGTTCATAGTTCGTCACGGTTCACATAGCTTAATGCCTTTACACAATCAATAAAGCACAAGTCAACACTTCTCTGGTATTCTCCTCTTCCACCTAAGATCCTTGTGATGTCAGCAATGATAACCTTCATTCATGTGTTCTTATGAATTTGGCTTGAATTTCTGGCAACTCCCTAATGATGTACTGCTGTACCCATTGTTGTAAGTGATTTAGCAAAACTTTACTTGCATGTGATATTAATGATATTGGCTAATGATATCGCATGGTGTTGGATTGCCTTTCTTTGGAATGGGTACAAACATGGATCTCTTCTAGTCGGCTGGCCAGGTTTCACTCAGAGATATTTGGGCATAGGAAAGAGCTTCCGGCGCTTCATCAGCAAGTTGAAATATTTCAGTTGTGAGTCTATCAATTCTCGAAGCCTTGTTTTTCACTAAGACTTTCAGTGCACCTTGGATTTATTCTTAAGTACGATTGGTCCTAGATTATGTGTTGCCTCTTGAAATGGACGATTGTTGACCACTTCTAGTCCTTCCGTCTTCTTTTGATGATTTCCACATTGTGCCATAATTTGCCATCGAATCTTTCAACATTGCAACTTGCAGCTGAGGTTTTTTTCATTTTTTCAGCTTTATACACTCTTTCTTCCTCTTTGGTTTTCTAACTCCATGGATCTGAATATTTCATTATAACACTTCGTTCGTCTTTTTGAGAAGCCTGGTGACATTTTATGCTCAGCTCTTTCACATCATTATTTCTGCCATTTGCCTCAACTGCTTTTTGATCCTGAGCAACTTACAGTCTCTTCTGATATCCATTTTCATCGTTTGTTTCTCTGCTTCCTTTGAAGTTACCTTTTGTTCTTCATGTTCTTCGTGCCATCCCTCGCTTCTCAGATCTTCTGTCACTAGGGGTCAATGGTTCAAATCTACTCTTGAGATGTTCTTGAGATTCAGATGGGATATACTGAAAGCCATATTTTGGTTCTCATGAAATTTTAAAATTTTTCTTCAGCTTCAAATTCAACTTACATAGGAGCAATTGGTGGTCTTTTCCACAGTTTCCCCAGCCTTGTGTTTCGATGCTGACACTGAGCTTCTCGGAAGGAGTCAGTTTGATTCCATTGTATTCTATCTGGCAAAGTCACTGTTCGCATTGTGCAAAATATATTTGTGGTGAAGAAGTCATTAATCTTGTTCTATAATTTGGTCTTCAGCTTCATTTCTATCTCCAAGGCCATGTTTTCCAACTACTGTTTCTTTATCTCTGTTCCCAATGTTTGAATTCAAATCACAAAAAAATGATCAATTCATCTTGATTAAATATTTGATCAACTTCTGATGGAAGAAGTTGGTAGATGTGCTCGCTTCAGCAGCACATCTACAAAATTGGAAGAAGTTGGTAGAACAGTTCATTACCAGCTTTATGGTTAGTGTTTAAATTTTAATTATACTTGTATTAACTGGATTTCCTTGTAGGCATACAAATTTTATCTTATCTCAGATAGCATTGTATTTGAAGATGGATCTTGAAATTTTTCTTTACTAAGAAGTGATACTTACCTCCTGAATTTGACATGGCCAGCATGTTTAATTATATTATTTTGGGTGCAAAATGGACAATAGCAGTCCATTTTTACTTTGGATATCAATATTTATGTATTCCATTTCATTTTTAAAATCTTCCAAATTTCCTACATTAAGACCTTGTACATTCCATGTTTGTTTCTTTGGTTATTTTAAAAATTTAATGTTTTACATATAAACTTCCCTCAAAAATAATACACACAAACAGCTAAATTTTGAGAGAACTACATATACAAAAATCATATATATACATTTATATCATTGTATTCTTTTTTGTAAATCATTTTATTAGGGGTTCATACAACTCTTATCACAATCCATACATACATCAATTGTGTAAGGCACATTTGTACATTCATTTCCCTCATCATTCTCAAAACATTTGCTCTCCACTTAAGCCCCTGGCATCAACTCCTCATTTTCCCCCTCCCTCCCTGCTCCCCCCTCCCTCATGAACCCTTGATAATTTATAAATTATTATTTTGTGATATCTTGCCCTGTCCGACGTCTCCCTTCACCCACTTTTCTGTTGTCCGTCCCCTAGGGAGGAGGTCACATGTAGATCCTTGTAATTGGTTCTCCCTTTCCAACCCACCCTCCCTCTACCCTCCCAGTATCGCCACTCACATCACTGGTCCTGAAGGGATCATCTGCCCTGGATTCCCTGTGTTTCCAGGTCCTATCTGTACCAGTGTACATCCTCTGGTCTAGCCAAATTTGTAAGGTAGAATTGGGATCATGATAGTGCAGCGGGTGGAGGAAGCATTTAGGAGCTAGAGGAAAGTTGTATGTTTCATTGTTGCTACATCACACCCTGACTGGCTTGTCTCCTCCCTGAGACCCTTCTGTAAGGGGATGTCCAGTGGCCTACAGATGGGCTTTGGGACTCCACTCCGCATTCCCCACCTCATTCACAATGATAAGATTATTTTGTTCTGATGATGTCTGATAACTGATCCCTTTCACACTTCGTGATCACACAGGCTGGTGCGCTTCTTCCATGTGGGCTTTGTTGCTTCTGAGCTAGATGGCTGCTTGTTTACCTTCAAGCCTTTAATACCCCAGACACTATATCGTTTGATTGCCGGTCACCATCGGCTTTCTTTGCCACATTTGCTTATGCACCAATTTGTCTTCATTCCATGTGTTGATTATTAATAGGTGGTTGGAAAATATGCCCTTGGTGATAGAGAAAATGCTGAAAATTGCATGATATATTTTTGCAAGCCAACAAATTATTCATTGCAAAAAGCTTTTTTTTCCCCAGCAAGAAAAACTGTAATTATACAAATGGGCATCACCAGTTGCAATACATAGGAGTTAACTCAATTACATTTGGGAAAGGAGACAATGGAGAAGTTCAACATCATCATCCAGAACAAAGCTAGGAGCCAAGCATAGTATAGACCATCAAATGTGCATACACAAGTTCAGGTTGAAATTAAAGAAAATTTACACCTATTCCTAAGAGTCAAAATGTGGCCTTGAGGATGTGCCACATGAGTTTAGAGACTACATAAGAAGCATGGAGAATGATCGGTCTGTGTTTCATTCTGTTGTGCATAAGGTTACTGTATATAATAGGCGTCTTAAAGCCCAGCCCCAAATCACATTCAGCAAGCAAGGTTGTATCATCTACATATGGCAGGATAGGTCTTCCTCCCATCGTGATGCCACATTCTTCTTCATATCCCATTTTTCTGATTTTCCCAGGATACAGATTGAATACTGACCAAACAATCCAAGAATTGACTACATGCAGAAGAACACAGAATCAAGATTGGAGGAAGAGTCATTAATAATCTGTAATACTCAGCTAACACAACTTTTCTTCCTGAAAGCTGAGAGAACTTGAAACAAGTCTTATGAAGATGTATAGTCTTTGGTGTGCATTATAACTTAATGCACACACACACACACACACACACAATCACCACATACCGATAAACAACATCATGGTCAAATGAGAAAAGATCCAAGTTATCGATAATTTCATTTACCTTCGCTACATTTTCAGCATTCATAGAAGCAACAAGCAAGAAATCAAATGATGTGTAGCATCAGACTAATCTCCTACATCAGGCCTCTTTAAAGTGCTCATGAGCAAAGATGCCACAGGGAGGTCCAGAGTGCTCCCCACCCAGCCATGCTCTTTCCAGTCACCTCAGATGCCTGTGACATCTGGACAATGAATGTGAAAGACCAGAGAAAACTGAATGCATTCAAATTATGAAAACCAAATCCACTACCATCAGTCAAGGCTGACTCATAGAAACACTATAGGACAGGGTAGAACGGCCCCTGTGAGTGCCCAAGACTGTAACACTGTAGGATCAGAGAACCCTGTCTTTTGCTTGCAGAGCAGTTACTGGTTTTGAACTGCCAGTCTTGTAGACCACAGTCCAATTCATAACCACTACACTGCCAGGGATTTTTTGAAATATAGTGTGGGATATACATATTAAATATGCCACGCTCCTTTACAAGGGCCCAACAATAAGACTATTAAGTCTCAGACCCAAAAACCACCACACTCAGACCAAACTCTATGTATATGTTTGGTCTTGTTCAGTGAGAACACTGAACAAGAACGGGATTGAGTAAAATAAACTGAGGAGAGGGCTAGATCTTTGGTTAGCAGCCCAACTCATAACCACTATGCCACCAGGGCTCCTGAGAGTGCTAGATCTTTATGAAATCTTATTTAAAGCCATTTTGGCATATTTGATCATCTGAAATATATGAGATTGGAGTAAAAAATATTCTGTCACTATTTTTGTGAGCTTGAATAAATTAATTATCTGAGCCTTAATTGCCTCATCAATAAATGAAAACAAGAAAATTATTTTTATTCAAATAAAAGAAAACTATAAATTATGTAACTTGATCAGACACTGTCTATTTAATAAGAGCCAGAGTTCTTTCATTTGATCCTAGTATCAACTCATATACCATGGTAATTTCTTTCTAAAAATATGTCTGGCCAACATGTCTGAACTCATTTTCTCTAAGCCTACAATAAACTTCATTCCCACTTTCAGCAGTCGAATGACTGACGCATTATGCCCTTCCTTTAGAATGACTTGGGATAACTCCAAACCCCACCAACTTGGAAATACAAACACAACCATCTGGTAGAGAAATATTTACTAATATAAATCACAATTAGCCTTCCATTTAGCTAAATTAAAATTTATGGTGCCCTATCACTCCAACTTTTCTCCAGCATTTGGTTAATTGCTAAGCCCTAGCCTATTGATCTTAAAAACAAAAGGCTAATTAACAGCCTGCAATATGCATGTGACATAACCTTGCTTTTTGAAAGCAAACAAAACTTGAAAAATTTACTGATGTAGATCAAGGATTACCATCTTCAAAATGGAATACAAATCAATAGAAAGAAAACAAAAATCCTCACCCCTGAACCAATACTTAGCTTCATGATAAAAGGAGAAAATATTGATGTCAAAAATTTCATTTTGTTTGGGTCTACAACCCATGCTCATGGATGTGGCAGTCAAGAAATCAAATGCATTGGGTGAATCTGCTGTATGAGACCTCTTTAACATGTTAAAAGCAAGGCTGTTACTTTGAAGACTGAAGTGGGCCTGACCCAGGCCATTTTATTTTCAATCGCTTAATATGCATGTGATGTTTTGGTATTGAATAAGGAAGACCTTAGAAGAATGGGTGCATTTGAATTTGGTGGTCCTGGGAATAATATCAAAAGTACCTTGGACTGACAAAAGAACAAGCAAATCTATCTTGAAGAAGAATAGCCAGAGTGCTCCTTGGAGGAAAAGGTAGGGAAAGTTTGCTTACATACTTTGGACATTTTGTCAGGAGAAACTAGTCCCTGGTAGAGGACATCATGCCGGGTGGAGAAGAGGGGCCGTGAAAACAAGTCAAGCTCTTGAGGAGCTGGATGGACACAATGGCTGCAACATGGGTTCAGCTTGGAACACGTGTGAGGATGATGCAGAAGGAGCACTGCTTCATTCTGTTGTGGGTGTGCTGTCTGCGTCAACTGACTCCACAGCACACTGATCACAACAGGCTGGCCCATGATTCCCAGTGTTCTGGTAGCTATGCGAGGATATAGTCACCCTCGTTTTTCTTATCTGAGGTGGTCATCCGCTATTTTGTAATAACACTGATTGATACCGATGATCCAAATCTTTAGACCTACCTATGTGGATGAGTGAAGAGCGGGTCTACTATATTTTAAGGTTTACCTATTGATGGAGATCAGGGTTCTTTACGCGTTTTGCTTATAATCAATCAAAGTAAATATAAATTTTTGTATAGACATATGGTAGTATGTCATTTGGACAAATATTCATGCCTACAAATGGAAACGTTAGGCATATTAAATATCTTCAAAAATGCAAAGTAACTTCTAAAGTAGTTTTATATTTTGTATGCTTTCCATAAGTGTGTGAGAAATCCAGCTCCATATCTTTGTCATGGACTCACTTGCCCTCCATATATGTTTCTTCACATAGCGCATGTTCCAATCGCTTTACTGAGTTGCACAGTTCATTGTGCATTTTTAAAAATTTTTTGGTGGTTAGTGGTTCTGCATTGACTGTGACTCATAGTGACCCTAATGTGTGACAGCAGGAAATCGTTGCTGGCACCATCCTTAGACGTTTTATGTTTGAGCTCATTGTTGTAGCCAATGTGTCAATCCATATCCTGAGTTACATCCTCTGTTCTGACGCTCCTCCACTTTACCAAGCCGGATGTCCTTTTCCAGGGACTGGTCTCTCCTGACAACATGTCCCAAATATGTGAGACGGAGTCTTACTTTCTAAGGAACTTTCTGGTCCTATTTCTTCCAAGACAGACTTGTTTGCTCTTTAGGCAGTCCATGGTACTTTGAATATTTTCGCTAGCACCATAATTCAAATGTGTCGATTCTTCTCTGTCTTCCTTATTCAATCTCTAACTTTCACATGAGGCAGTTGAGAATACCAGGGCTTGGGTCAGCTCACCTTTGTCCTGAAAGTAACATCCTTGCTTTTTCAAAGAAGTCTTGTGCAGTAGATTTATGTGTCATTTAATCTTTTTTTTAATCACTTTATTGGGGCTCAGACAACTCTTATCACAATCCATACATACATCAATTGTGTAAAGCACACTTACACATTTGTTGCCCTCATCATTCTCAAAATTCGCTTTCTGCTTCGGTTCCTGGAATTAGCTCCTCATTTTCCTTCCCACCCTCCCCCTCCCTCCCCGCTCCCCCCTCCCTCATGAACCCTTAATAATGTATAAATTATTATTTTATCTTATCTTACACTGCCCGGCGTCTCCCTTTACCCATCCTTCTGTTGCCCATGCCCCAAAGAGGAGGTTATATGTAGATCCTAGTGATCGGTTCCCCCTTTCTACCCCTCATCCCCTCCCGGTGTTGCCACTCTCACCGCTGGTCCTGCGGGGTTCATCTGTCCTAGATTCCCTGTGTTTCCAGTTCCCATCTGTACCGCTGTGCATCCTCTGGTCTAACCAGGTTTGCAAGGTAGAATTGGGATCATGATAGCTGGGGGGAGGAAGCTTTTAAGAACTAGAGGAAGGTTGTGAGTTTCATTATTGCTACACTGAACCCCCAGTGACTGATGCTTCCATAAGCATTGAGTGTGTATCCAAGGAAGATGAAATCCTTGGCAACTGCATTTTTTTCCTCCATTTATCATGATGTTACCTATTAGTCAAGTTGTAGGGATTTATGTTTTCTGAACTCTGTGGTGGCATTGTGGGTAAAGTATGGGGCTACTGCTACCTGTAAGGTTAGTGATTCAAAACCACCAGCCTGCCTTTATAGAAGGTTGATATTTATTTTACTTTTTCACAGGATTATCCAATTGTTTCACTACAATTTAAAATATATAGATTATTTTCTCCCCTGTATACTGTCTTTTCACTTTGTGAAAGATAGAATCACTTTCTTTAGATAAATAGATAGATAGATAGATAGATAGATAGATGATAGATAGATAGATAGATAAATAGATCACTGGTAAAACATTTAACACATACATATATATATATATGTATATATATATATGTTTTAAATATATGTTTTAAATATATATATGTGTTAAATGTTTTACCAGTGATCTATTTATCTATTTTTATACCAATACTACACTATTTTATTACTGTGGCTTTAAAACAAACCTTGAAAACACAGAATTTTTTCAAGCTAATTTTGGCTTTTATACATCTTTTTCTATCCCATATAAATTTTAGAATGCATCTCTATGAAAAAACCTGTTGTGATCACGCTTTCTTTTAATCATGTTAACATATGAACTGTAGTTTAAGCAACTTAGTTGTCCTAGTCTATTATCATCTTTTATATCATCTTAATTTGTTTATATTGATTTATCTCTCCTAATTGTTGATTATATTTTTCTTGCCTTATATTTTACTCCTTTTTTATCATACAATTTCAAATATTAGAATACGGACATGAATTTTACATTGCAAGGTGCAGAATTTTGTTACTTTTACATAATTTTTGTATTTCTATAAATATACTTGATCTTTGTTATGGGATACAGTCAAGTTACTTGGAAACAATTTAATTCTTCCATGGCTTATTCTCAAACTTTATTAGAACCAAAACAGGTTAGTAGAATTCTGCTGAGCATTGTGCATTGTTAGGGGCCATCGAGGCCTTTCTGACTCATAGTGAGCCCATCTACAAAAGAGTTAAAAACTGCCTAGTCCTGCAACATCTTCTCAATTGTTGTTATATTTGAACCCATGGTTGCAGCCACTGAGTCAATCCATTTTCTTGAAGCTCTTACTAATTTTAGGTGCCCTGATACCCCTTTTCTGGGGAATAGTCTCTCCTGATAACGTTAAAAGCACATGAGAAGTTTAACCATCCTTAATTCTAAGGAGGATTCTAACTGCACTTCTTCAAAGACAGATCTGTTTATTCTTTTGGCAGTCCATAGTACTTTCAGTATTTCTTGCCAGCATTATAATTCAAATGAATCAAATTTCTGTAGCCTTCCTTATTTAATATTCATCTTTCACATGATTATGAGGCTATTGGAAATACCATGGTTTGCATGAAGTGTACTTTAGTCCACAAGGTAGCATCCTTACTTTCAAACACTTTAAAAAGATCTTGCCTAGTAGATTTACCCAATGCAATGAACATTTGATTTCTTGACAGGTGCTCCCATGAGAAGGAGCCCTGACAACACAGTCATTACTCAAGGAGCTGCTAGCCTCAAGGCTTGTAGTTTGAAACCACTGGTCACTGCACTGGAGACAGTTGAGGCTTTCCTCTTCTGTAAAGAGTTGCAGTCTCAGAAACCCACAGGAGCAACTTCCCCTGTCCTGGAGGATCACAAGGAGTCAGAATGAACTCCCTGGCAGTGAATGAGCTTCCATGAAGCATTGACTGTGGATCCAAGAACGATGAAAGCCTTGACAATATCACTCTTCTCTCTGCTGACCCTGATGTTGTCTATTGGTCCATTGTAAGGATTTTTGTTTTCTTTTCACTGAATCGTAATCCATGTTGAAGGACACAATCCTTAATCTTTATCAATAAATACTAAAGCTCTAAGACTATTGTGCTTTCCCCCCTGTGTTATTAAGGCAATAACCATCCTAATAATCTACTCAAAAAACTCCCATTAGACTCACTGCCATCGTCAATGCCAACTCTCAGTGACCCTATAAGGCAGAGTAGAACTGTCCGTTGTGGAGTTCCAAAACTGTAACTCTTTATGGGAGTACAAAGCCTTCACTTTTTCTCATGGTACAGCAGGTGGTTTCAAACTGCTGACCTTGCTGATCACAGGCCAGTGAGTTTCTATTCTACTCAGTCCCTAAATGTTATGTGGACTTCTGGGATCCACTTGGTGAAAACACAAAGTACTCCGAGTCCTGTGGAGCTCGAGAAAATTCATTTTTATCTGCAGCTTCTGGTCGTTCTTTACTTGGTCTCAGGTACATTTCCTGATCAATATTTAACTGAAGAACCCTGGGGATATATTGGTTACCCATTGGGTTGGTAACTACAAGGCCAACAGTTCAAAACTACCAGCTGATCCTTGGAAAAAAGGCAAAATTTCTACTCTCATAAAGAATTAGAG
>NW_022105611.1:2014425-2026936 GCF_000313985.2 Echinops telfairi | reverse complement strand
GGGTGCCATGCCCTGGCCCCAAAGTCTATTTTTGGTATTCCCTGGGACTTCATTGCTCTGCTCCCCTTGCTGTTCTGTTGCACGCCCTTATGTTTCACCTTGGTGTGGTGGGGTCAGATCAGGCACAATTTCCTCACTCTGTCTCCAGTGTCCATTGTGAATGAGGGTGAGTGTGGAGTGGAGACCCAAAGCCCATTTGTAGGCAACTGGACATCCCCTTACAGAAGGAACTCAGGAGGAGATGAGCCAGTCAGGGTGCAGTATAGCACCGATGATACAACACTTTCCTCTAGTTCTTTAATACTTCCTCCCCACCACTATCATGACCCCAATTCTACCTTACAAATTTGGCTAGACCAGAGCATGTACACGAGTACAGATAAGAGCTGGAAACACAGGAAATCCAGGACAGGTAAACCCCTGAGAGCAGCCATCCCAGGAGGGTAAGGGGAAGATGGGGGTACATAGGAAGAACCTATCACAATGATCTAGCTATAATCCCCTCCCAGAGGGATGGACAGCAGAAAAGTGGGTGAAGGGGGGCATCAGTCAGTATAAGACATGAAAAAATATATAATAATCTATAAATTATCAAGGGTTCATGAGGGAGGGAAGGTGGGGGAAGGAGGTGAAAAAATGAGGAACAGATACAAGGACTCAAGTGGAAAAAAAGTTTTAAAAATGAGGATGGCAACAAATGTACAAATGTGCTTGACACAATGTATGTATATATTGTGATAAGAGCCCTATGGGCCCCCAAAAATGATTTATTAAAATTTTAAAAGTTACAGAAACCCACGGGATTATTATGAGTTTGAATCCAATTCATAGCAAGGAATTTTGAATTTATCTCTAGAAAGCATCAGCAGTAACTGACATTTAATGAGAGCTCAAAAAACTTAGATATTCCTGTGAAAATAATAGGAACTTTCCTAGTATAGTGGTTATATGTTGGGCTGAGATCTGCATGGTCAGCAGTTCAAAACCACCAGGAGCTCTGCAAGAGAAAGACTGGGCTTTCTACTCCCATAAGCAGTTACAACTTCAGAAATCCACGGCAGTGAGTTTGCTGTGGTTCGGGGAGGATGATAATTTTTTAGAATGGATATTTCCGAATCCAAGGGCCATATGCATGTTTACATATGCTGTTAAATTACAGAGTTTGTCTTCTCTTTTGAAAAGGGCTAGTTGTTGAATAAAGTTTATCCTTTTTTTGGTTCAGTCCTTATTTAGTAGGTCAAAGATGTGTTCCGGAAGCCCACGTCAAAAAATTAGGCGTTTCGGGAACTCAACTCTTTGGCTATTGCATTGGGCTATTTACGTTAAACCTTTTTCTTCAAAGGCTTCAGGTGTACACTTTTCATTTTGTGTTTGTCTTAGGTTATGCCACATTCAGAATTGAAGTGGCTCGTGTGACACCGGCCCAGAGTGGACCCTCCATCTCAGTGTGTACTCCTTGCTGTCGGATTTGGCCAGAGGCCGAACGGACTAACAAGGTGACTTCTCGGAGACCTTTCTTCTCTGGGGAAGTGAGGTGCCATGAAGCCAGCTAACAAAGATGCATCATCTGACTTCGCCTGCTGCCTCTAATGTAATTCATTTTCAATTTGAGTAATGTAAAGACCAAAAAACGTCCTTCCTCTTTTAAATAAAATAAAATGCTGTATCAATTCATATCAACAGTGGACACATATGTTCCATTCCTCATACTTTGTCAACACGAAGTCATATAAAGTTTTTATAACTTTTATAATTCAGATTAGAAACAAAATCAAGGAGTCCTCATAATTAATTTTAGCTGGGGAATTTTAGTGTTTTCATAGGGGTTTTGTTGTTGTGTTTTGTTCGTGTTCGTGTGTGTGTGTGTGTGTGTGTGTGTGTGTGCACTGCTCAGCTTTCTTACTTTCATTTTGTATCCACCAAAAGGCATGCTCTCCATTGTCCCTTTGCCTTCACTCCACGACTACGCACTCAGCGGGACCCTCTCCTCTGGTTGCACTCGTCCATCACTGTGTATACTGTTTAGGTCCATATGTACATGCTTATGTCCATAGCTAAGTCCAGTACTGCTGTATTCAAGAAACTCGTGTGAGCCGTAGATTATTCATCTGCTCAACCTGTGTTTCCTATACATGCCTTTGAAGAATCAAGTCAGTCGGTCACTATCCCGTTTTCAGAACTCACACAATCTATAGCAAAGTTGTGGTATGTAAAAGATTCCTGAACAATGCACACTGAAGTAATGAATTGAATTCACATATTCACTCACCCCATTATCTATATTCATTGACTCGTTAAGCAAGCATTTCCTAACCATCTCCTAAAATAACAGTACATAACAATTGTATTCCAAAAATAAAATAAGTGTGTAAACAGACCACCTGTTCTGAAAGAAGATTGTAATAGCAGCTTACTTTCATGCTGTTTCTCAATATTCGAACCTCCCACCATGGTGGGCGTTCTGAGTCTCAGCCCTTCAGGTCAGGTGTAAAAGTTTTATTATACAGCATCCTGCTAAGGTTTCCTCAAGGAACATGCGCTCTGTGGAAAGAGACATTCTGAAGAGAATGAAGGGGCTGGTGGGGAGTAAAGCAAAAATTTGGGGCTCATGGTGAATTGACGATAAAGAGCTAGACTTGTGAGAGCTGTCTGAAGTTTTCTTTTTCCCTCAATTTCCTGCTAAGACTATCATGTATTACTTGACATTTGCACTTGGAGTTCTTACATATGAGACTAACATGTAAAAAAATCTGATTAATACCAGTTCATACCCTGCTCCCAAACTTGCTAATAGTCACTGTCTAAAGGATGGCACTTACAAATCTACTCAGTAACTATATATATAGATGATAGATCGATAGATTAGATGATAGTTATAGTTTTATAGTTATAGGTAGTTATAGCTGCTATAGTTATAGTTGTTATAATTATAGTGTTAGTTAGAGTTAGAGTTATAATATATATATATTTGATTTTCTTCTCACTCAACTCAATTCCTTCATTAAGCTCACTTCTTGACTATCATTCATGAAACGTCCTTTTATCATCCTCACCACCATCATTCTCCGTTTAAAGATAAGCAAGATTCTCTATCTTTTAGCACCTCCTGATTTTATAGTTTTCATAAACTATCACCATGAATCAGAGTCCACTTAACACCAAAAAGTAAATTAGTCTATCTGCATGTGCCAAGTGTGGCTTTCACAAGAAATCAAATTACTTTTTCAAAAAGCAAATTATGTCTGTTGTTAAAAGCACCCAAAAGTTCCCTTTGCTCTTAGGAGGAAGAAAAACCTCCTTAAAATGGACTTTAAGGCAGTCCTGGATCTATTCTCAACTACCCCGCCCCTCACTGCTCACTGCAAGCAGAAAGACCTCGCAGACATCGTGCTTTCTGATCGCCTCTGTTGACAGAGCCTCCCTTCCAAGTCGCTGTGCTCACTCTCCCTGCTGCAGAGGCTCTCTTGCTTAAATGTGTCACCTTGTAATTCATAATTTGTATGTGTAACCATAGGATCATTCATCTCCCTAAATAGATGGTAACCACTAGACAAGAAGCATGATTTGTTTTTCAGTTCACTGATGTACTCCCAGTGGCTGGCCTATCATAGGTACTCAGAAAATATTCCTCCATAAATGAAAGAATAAGAAAATCATAACAATGAGATAATTCTAAATAGGCATTGCCCTTTTCTACTCTTAAGCAAAATATACTCATTTAATTGTTGTCTTTCTGTCTCTTTAATGTTTTCCTTCAAATGTATATATAGGGAGCTTCACAAAGTTTGTGGAAATGTAAACTAGTCTATGAAATTTTTGAAGCACTTTTGTAGTTCTTAAATAATAATTAATTTTATTGCATATTACTTCATAAGTTATATGTGACTTTGTTAAACATTGAATTAAAAATATGCATGAAAAGAAAACACCACAATTAAAAATCTGAGGTGACTATTACAACTTTGATATGTATTTTAATCTTTATGTGATTTTTAGGGAAAAAAATAAAGATTTACTGATAATGTTTTGATTCCTATTTGGTTTTTGTACTTATTTAATTTGAACATCTTTTCATATCAATTGTTTTCATAGCATCTAATATAGTGACTATCATTATTTCACTGGGATTTTTCTCATTAGTATTTGTTTTAGGCCAGGTTGACTAGAGAAACAAATCCAGTGACTCATGTATGTATGTATACTCATGTATGTATAGGGAAGAGTTTTCCATCAAGAAGTAATTATATATGAAGGAAGTATCCCAGCACATTTTACTCAAGCCTGTAAGTTCAATACTAGTCCATAGGTCCCTCCTCAGACTTTGCAATGTTCAGCAGGAAGAGCACAGGCTGGTGGGTGCAGAGCCTGTGGATCCAAGGTCCACGAAAACACAGCATGGCTTCTGCAGCTCTCTGGTTCAGAAGCAGAGGGAGAGAGGGAGGGTCTTGGCTACTCCTTATGAGAAGGCCACACCCCAAGAAAGCTGCATCAGGTCTTGACCTGATTGACAGGTTTACTCCACCCTTAGCCAGGAGTGCGTAGTTGACATCAAATTATCTAAAGACCACAGCAACTAAAAGTTTTCTACGAAGTGTCCTTGAAGTTAAATCTTCTTGACTACTCTTATTTCCTTTGAATAAATTCTTCTATTTGGAAATGCTGAGTCAAAAAGTAGACAATTTTTTGAGCTTTTTATTAGCATTGCCAAATTGCCCTTCAGAGAGGTTGTACAAATTTACTTCCAAGCTTAAGATAGCTAAGAATCCCTGCTCTCCTGACCCTTTGAAGCCCAAGGTATCATCTGCTTTTTAAATCTTTGCCAATTTGACAGATAAATATTTTTTCCTGATTAATTTACAGTTCTTTGATTAATGGAGGTAAAACATTTTGTATATGTTTATTGGCCATTTGCAATTCTTTTGTGAATTAAATTGATTCCCATCTTGATGACACTCGGTTGCAGTTTAGATGCATAACACTTGATAAGGTCTTTGAAGGTGAACCGGGATGTAGCAGCTTCTTTTTCAGTATTCTTGGTACCTTTAGTGATGGTTCTCAGACTTACTGTGTCTGCTCATTTTAATATTTCTCTTAACTGTGCATCAGCAATCATTTCTTTTTGTCTTCATATATTTCTAGCAGCTTCATTGCACCTACATTCTTCATATCTTATTTCTAATCTTCATGTGCAAAATAATTCATTTAAAATATAACCACAATGTGAAATTGACTCATATTCATTCTGAGCCCCCATATCACTAGTCACAGAAAACCATCTCCAAATTCCAAATGCTGGCAGTCTTACATATAATTGATAATCTGAATGACTAACTTGCTACTGTATTTTCACTTTATTTTTTATTTCTAATGTGAACTATCTGAGTTCTTAACCACTGCAAAACTCTGAAAAGTTTTACGAGTCAACAATTGTTGGGAAACAGGCTTAAATTAGAGGCAAGTAGTCCTGGGAATCCCCCTAACAGCTTGTCCACAAGAACCATCTGGCCAAACCAGAGGAAATAAAAATAACTCCTCTCTGCCTTCATGGAAGGCTTGGAGTAGCGAAAAAAGAAATCTCCTTTGCAGGAGGACTTACCACAACTTTCAGACACCTTCACTGCATAAATAGTCTTAACACAGATTGTTCTGAAAACTTCTGAAAGAGAAATGCAGATTAACGGTAACAAATTTGAAAATGAGCCAAAATAATTAATCAAAACTGTTTCATTGCTGCCTTGCTTCTCTTCCTAATTAATATTTATGTGCACTCATCGCAGAAGCATAGCTGTTGTGTAAGAAGACACTATGGCAATATAGCAGGCTACAGCTGGTTTTGAATGAGAATTCATCGAACGGCTTAAAATTGACAGATTGATACCCAGGTAATTAAATTTCTGAGGAGCTCTGGTGTTTCATTGGCTGGTAACTCGAAGGTCTATGGTTCTAACCCAGCAACTGCTTCATGGGACAAAGATATGGTAGTCAGCTTCCAAAAAACCCTTATAGTCCTGGAAACCCTCCCGATGGCTCTATTCCATCTCATAGGGTTGATATGTCTAAATTAATTAAACAGTAATTCATCTTCATAAATTAGAGAAGTCAATTCTCTCCCTTAAAAAGAAAAGCAATCAAAATGTGAAACTACTGCTACAGTTATACAAAATATGCTAGTCTGGGTACTTTAGAGAAAGAAATCCACAGAAACTCATGTATAAGAGAGAGTTTATATAAAGGGTAAATGCGCATTGAGAAAACATCCCAACCCAGTGCTGCCCAAGCCCACAAGTCCGACATTAACCCACTAACCCATATGCCCAATACCAATCCACAAAGTCCTCCTCCATCTCACAAAAAGCACACAATGATGCCGACTGCAGGAGGAAAGTCGAATCATTGAATGATGTGTAAGCATCTCAGTGCTGGCAGGGTCTCCACACGGCTGCTCCAGCACCCAGGGCTGCATCGGGGTAGGTCCAGGCGGCATCTCCTTGGGGATATCTTTCAGGAAGTCAGCCTGGCCAACTGAAGCAGGGAACTGGCTAAGGCAGTTGCACCCCTGTCCGGCCATCAGAAAGCAAGAGACCTGAGAACTAGAAAGGTGAGGCTCACCAAGTCATTTATCCCTCCACCCTTCAATTAACCCCATATGTGTTTATCAGCCAGGTTGGCACAATAAACTAACTCAAAAGGGAAACTACTGTAAGTCGTCAAATGTCAAAATAAACTTGGTTTGAGAATGGGAAGCTGTGTCGTGTTTATATCTTCAAAACTGCCCCAGGGTGAAGCCTCAGCAGACTGGGGTCTGATTCTGCTGAATGGATGGCTGGAAAGCCAAAGCAGAAGGGAGCATGTGTCCTGGAAGTAAAGTGCCGAGTGCCTTTACACCGACTTTGAAGTGACCGCTCTACACTGAGAAATCACTACCAGTGCAGGCCTTCATCAGGAAATTTCATTCATCCCAATGAGTCATGAGAGCTTAGCCTACAGCAGGCAAGTTTTAATGCAGCAGTAAAGAATCTACATTACCACTGTCTGCCAGTTTCTTGTACTATGGTTGTTTTGTATGTTGTTATAATGTCAGAAGCTATGCCACTGGTATTTCAAATACCAGCTAGGTTATCCAATTAAAACGCTACAAGTCACAAAGAATGTTGTCTGATATGGTGCAGGAAAATGAGCCCCTAGTTTGGAAATCAGTCAAAATACACGGTGGCCACAGCAACAATGAGCTCTGGCCCCCCAGGTATGAAAGAGCCTGGTTAGTTTCATTTCTGTTCTGTTCACATGGAGTCTTCAGAAGTTGGGGCTAAATCAACATCCATTAACAGCAAGCAGGAATTAATAACATTTAGGAAGAGCCCTTGAAGGGCGATACTCTTAAATATACTCACTGCTGCAGTGTCGATTCCAACTCACAGCGGCCTTATAGGACAGAGTAGAACTGCCTGCCAGTTTCTGAGACCGTCAATCTATGAGAACAGGCAGCCTCATCTTTCTCCCATGGAGTGGCTGTCAGTTTTGAACTTCTGACCTTGTGGTTAGCAGCCCAATGCATAATGCACTTCACGACCAGGTCTCCATACTATAAATTCTAACACAGCTAAATTATGAAACAGTTAAAACTGCCCTTGAGGATCCTCACCATCACCCAGGAACCCACACATGGGAAGTCCAATTGAGGTTCACACTGAAGTTCACACTGAGGTTCACAAAAAGTACACTTCAATCCTCTGCTGGCCTTCTGGAATTAGTGACAATCTTGAACCAAATTCCAGCAATTTGTTATTTAATATTTATGTAAAACTTAGTGGCTTCCAAGTGCTTTACGGTCATTGATCAGTTTTCAGCCAGGTCTCGATGGATGAGTACGCAGTTCTTCAGTTACACTCTACAGGAAATGAAGCAGCAACTCCCTTCCCCTCTCCCTCTTTTTATCCTTTCCTCTTTCTTCTCTCTCACTCTATCCCAATCTCATACCCCATTCCAGGCCCAGGCGCTGTGCTATGGGAAAGCTTTCCATCTTGGCACAGGGGGCCCTGCAAAACCTTCGACTGTTCATCCAGGAGGGCCACCTTCCTTCAAGACTGTCTGACGCTTTAGTGCCGTCTTAACAACAAAGTCTCATTTCATCACTGGCTCGTTCAGTCTAAATCAACAAATCATTTCTCTTGTTGGAGGTTGTAGCTTGGTCTCCCTGCCCTTTGAGATTCTGATAGGTGGGAGCAAATAGTACTCTAAGCACCTGTTTATTAATAAAACATTTGCTTTCTCTAACTCAGGCAGCGAGTAATTTGAAGTGACATTGTTGTTATGTTCACAGCTATTTTCCAGTACCGCTGAGAAAAGCACATATTCATCTCTGTTTTGGGAAACCCAAATTCGCACCTTCAGTTTCCCATCAAAGGCATACATCTCCCCCTTTGTAGCATATCTGACATTCTCAGCTGCCTGGCTTTTTTTTTGCTTGTGTCTTATCTATAGGTGTATATGTTGCTGGGCTGGTTTAAGAGGAGCCAAAGTGGAACATTGGTCATTTTAAAATCCTGCCAAAGCAACTGTGTTTCACTACCTATTCAAACAGGATCTCCTAATCATATAAAGATCCCACATCCTAATCAAAGCATCCTCTCATTATGTATTCGGCAATAAAAACATTGGTGTAAATTCATTCTTTGTCTAAAAATTGATTTTGTACCGATTGCAGTAGTATCAGCAGTATCAAGGGAGACCACTGGCTTCAACCCCACCCTCAAGTTGCAAACTTCAGGCTGGTTGTAGCAATGTATCACATACCCTCCCTTTGTCCGGTTATCTCCTTTCCACAGCTGCCTCTTCATCCCCCACCCACAACTCACTTATGCCTAATACAAGAAACAATTACATTTTAGCAATTTGTCAGTCTTTATTTTCCTCTTCTCTTGCTCCCTAGAACCAAGAGTTTAATTCAAGGAAGCATGTTTGTAGTATCCCCACTGACTGCAATTAATTTACATCCATAAAGATCTTATTTTCTGGCATCTTGACTAATTGCATATGCCCAGTCTGCATTTGAACCAGGCCTAGGAAAGGGAAAAGTTTTTTTTTTTAAAAAGACTTATTATAGGAGAAAGTTCATCAATGTTTTCTGTTTGAATTTATTAGCATTCTTGAAGTCTCTGAAAGTTCTTTTCCCAGAATGATTTCAGCCCAAAAAGATAACCCTTAAAGCAGAGATCAGATGCATCCAAAATACTCCCAGTGATGCATGCATTAGCAATGCTGTCAACCAATTAGCCAAGGCAGTACAGCAAGATCAAATCTTGTAACTCTGACTGCACACCAAATAAGGATCTCTGCTCCTCAGAGAAAACTGATTAACCTTTATCTCCCAATTTAAGAGCCTGCAATGATGTTACAAACAATTACCCCTGGAATTAATCATAATTAGTCCACTTGTGTCTAATGAAACAATATCTCCAAATTCCGGTATTTTCATATTTCTATTACTTTGCTCAAAATATGTATTGCATGTTCACCACATGTGAGGAATAAAGTCCGATACTGGCTATGCATTGAAATTCATTAAGCAGGGCCATTACATAGTCTAATGCTATCAGTTTATGGAAGAAAGTTTATGGAAGAAGAAGCTAAAGAATGGACTATAGGCAGCATAAGAAGCTTGTGATTGTTAGGATTTTTGTGCCAACATGGCACTTGTAACAAGATATGGGTAAAGTTTAACCTATCAATCAGGTCAGGGGCTGATGGTGCCTCCTTGTGAGTGTGACCCTCTCATAAGGAGGGTTCTGGGAACATCCCCCTTCTCTCTCTGCCTGCACCTTCATGACAGCAAGCCCCGCTGAGATCTTCCCTAGCCCTGTGATGCTTCTACCACCATTGGATCCATCAGAATGTTCGCCACCATCCAGTGAAGTTCCTGCATTCTGCACCATTGCATGTGGCTTTGTGATTCTGAAGAAGGACGTAAGGACTAGTGAGTTAGTTAATTGTGCCAGCCTGGCCGATAATCACATGTGGGGCTGGTTGAAAGGTGGAGGGATAAATGGGTGGTGAAGCCTCGCCTTTCTAGTTCTTGGGTCTCTTGTTTTGTGATGGTTGCACCAGGTGCAGCTGCCTTAGCAGTTCCCTGCTTCAGCTTGCAAGATTGACTTCCTATAAGACATCCCCAAGGAGAAGCCACGTGGACCTATCCCGATGCAGCCCTGGGTGCTGGAGCAGCCGTGTGGAGACCCCTGCTAGTGCTGAGATGCTTGTTCATTCACTGACTCAGCTTTCCTCCTGCAGTCGGCATCATTGCCTCTGTTTTGTGAGGTGGAGGACTTTGTGGACTGGTGTTGGGTTAATGGGTTAATGTTGGACTTGTGGGCTTGGGCAGCACTGGGTTGGGATGTTTTCGTGATGCACATTTTCTTTACATAAAACGCTCTATTATACATGAGTCGCTGTGGATTTGTTTCTCTAGAGTACCTAGACTAATACAACTAGTATCAGACATAATTACTTCTTGATATGAAGTTCTCTCTTTATATGAGTGCCTTCAGATTTGTTTTTCTAGGCAACACATTATAGTACCAGGAGTGGGGTACTGGAGAAAAAAATTATAAAGATGGAGATTGGATGCTTGTTTGACCTCTGCTTCACGGTAGATTTTCTTCTTTGGTTAGCCAGAAGTCAGATGTGGCCACACTGTTTTCTCAATGATTTTCTGGAAGAGACATGGGAAGTGAAGGTTTTGATTCCTAGAAGTTGTCTTTGGTTAATCCTGTCTGAAATGGTGAAAATGAATGTGATAAATGTAAAATTTGAGCTCAAGGGACAAAATCGCCCCCTTGAACTTCTCTGAGACCATGCTGCTTAATCAAAATTGCTGACAGATGGCCCCACCCTGGCTTGAGGCAGCCAGAAGCCTAAAGCCATATGGGATAAGTTTAGAGAATGATAGAATTTGATTGTTTCAAAAATTGTATTTAGGATCTGGCTATACTAGGTTCATACTGTTTTCTTCTGCCTATTGTTATTGATATAATATGTAATACAAATTATCATTGGGAAGTAAAAATAGAGTTTGTAAGCCTACTGGCCTTTAGACATTAAATTGGAAGGACACACCTGCAAAGAAGACTCTGAAAAAATAAGCCCTAACCAGTGCTTTGGGGTAATCAGGACATCTGCTTTCGAAGAGACTTGCCTAAAGGGCTGCTGACAGACTGAGGAAAAATGGTACTCTTTGGATTTTTGAATTTTGACTAGTGGTTTGTGGCTGAGGCTGGAAAAAATCTGGATCTATGAAGAAACTCCCCTCTCTAGGACTGAACATTAAAGGGAGCCTGAGCACAGCCTGAAATGCTTACTGGGTGATTACTTGTACCCACTTGTTTAGTGGAAGCGGAAGATGTGCAGCAATAGTGAGATGGGTTGAGTCTGGCCACTGATACCTGTGGACAAGGATTGGCTGGTCTGAAGTTCATGACCTAGCCCAAGGGGGCTAGGGTTGTTGAGAATTTGTGATGAAGCCCATGTTATAAAAGTGAATCAGCCAATGGGCATCTTGATGAGGCTAAATGAGAAGCCTCACATTGTGTTGGCTAGAACCCAACCAGATGAAGAGAAAATTTGGGGGCCTGTAAATGGGTGCATACGGCTGCTGACTTTCCGACAGCTTCTCCTTATTTGACTTTGCTTATGGATACAGGCTCACAAGTTTCCAACTGGAATGAAGATTAAAAAAGAAAAAAATGACTGTCTCTTTAGAGCACTGGGTGGTGAAAGTTTAAATATTGGATACCCAAAATAGGGGGGATAAAGACATGAAGCGACTGGCTTACAAACTTTCATAGATGGGGGAATGTGTTCATAAGATTTTGGGATTATGATATAGATGTTCTCTTAACTGCAACTGTTGGGTATATAATATTGTTGTTTTGTTCACTTATAGAATATTATGTTTAAATGAGACATACACATTTTGAATTGTATGCATATTACTTTTATCCTGTCAGGTAGATATGATTTTATTATTGTTTTGTTTCAAAATTATGCATAGCTAAAAAGTTGTACAAACATGTCAAGTTGACAAGGGGTGGTCTGTGGTGGTTACACGAGTTCATGTCAACTTGAAAAATAGAATGAAGGGGTGGAGTCAAGCCTGTCAATCAGGTCACATCCTCTCTTCCTCCCTGAAGGCGGGACATACTCCCTCTCTGCTACCCATCCCTGTTGACAAGCAACATGGAGGCATGCTGATGGAAGTCAGAGCCCTGAAGATGCTTCCATTGCCATTGCACCCACAGGACTTTCCAACCACTGGCCTACGATCTTCCCACATTCAGCGTCATTGCATTGCATGAGTCTGAAGAGGAATTTATGGGCTAAAATCAACCTTATAGACTGATATTGAACTTATGGACTTGGTCTGGATTGTGCTGAGATGTTTTTTATTAATGCATAATTACTTCTTGATATAAAGTTCTCTTTACACACATATGATTGTCTCTGGATTTGTTTCTCTAGT
>NW_022105611.1:2010317-2014325 GCF_000313985.2 Echinops telfairi | reverse complement strand
CAAACATGTCAAGTTGACAAGGGGTGGTCTGTGGTGGTTACACGAGTTCATGTCAACTTGAAAAATAGAATGAAGGGGTGGAGTCAAGCCTGTCAATCAGGTCACATCCTCTCTTCCTCCCTGAAGGCGGGACATACTCCCTCTCTGCTACCCATCCCTGTTGACAAGCAACATGGAGGCATGCTGATGGAAGTCAGAGCCCTGAAGATGCTTCCATTGCCATTGCACCCACAGGACTTTCCAACCACTGGCCTACGATCTTCCCACATTCAGCGTCATTGCATTGCATGAGTCTGAAGAGGAATTTATGGGCTAAAATCAACCTTATAGACTGATATTGAACTTATGGACTTGGTCTGGATTGTGCTGAGATGTTTTTTATTAATGCATAATTACTTCTTGATATAAAGTTCTCTTTACACACATATGATTGTCTCTGGATTTGTTTCTCTAGTCACCTGGACTAATACACCATCAAAAAGTAGTCAATGTCAACAGTGCAACTGGTAGAAAAGTTATCCAATTCTTTTGCCATTTTACAATTAATTTCATAAATCTGAGAAAATTCATAACTTTACCAATTAGCATGAACTACTTATAAGAAATAAAAAGTAGTACAATCAAATAGAAGAAAAATGACTGTCAATTCAATTGTGCCAAAGAGTTTCCTGAACAGGTAAAAGGGTAAGACAAGAAGATAGAAGATATCCAAGACAACTTCCAAAGCTAAACTTCTGTTATGTTTCTCGGCCTTTTACAATTCAGTCCATAAGAAGAGAACCAATACAATAAGAGGTTTTGCCTAATAAAATCTTCAAGAACACTATGGAACATTTGCTAGTCTTTGCTACTCTATGATGATTTGAATAGTTGATGTGAAAATGTAACTACATTCATGACATTTTATTGCAAACCAGAGTCTTAACCACAATGTTAGTTTTAAGCTCTATTGGAAAGACAGGAAGCAATCAATGCTGTGTTAGCTAAATAGATAGCATGTGCTACTGCAGAAACACTACCCCGGAGCTGGAAAATAAGCTCTTTAAGTAAAAATAAACACTTTTTCCTTTCATTAGATGGCATCATTTACACAGTTCAAACACTAAAGGAATGTACCTTCTCTTTAGATCAAATATTGTCATAAACTCTACCCTGGCCTTCCCAAAAAACTCCTTTAGAGTCTCTGTGCCGAGCAGTGCTCGGACGCCCTCATCAGAAGTGAAAGTCCTGTCCTTCCACTTCCTCAATATTTTATTCTCACCGAAATCCATTACTCTCCAAATTTTCCAAACTGGAAAGTCATATTTTTCCCAGTGGAAAGATATTGCCAATATGTAGACTATGCATATGACATTTTATTTCCAAGATCAATATAAAGTCTCTACAAGTTGTGCTGTGGTCAGCAAGGTCAGCCATTTGAAACTATCAGTTGCTCCTTGGGATGAAGGACTTTCTCCTCCTATAAACCATTACAGGCTCAGAAATGTACAGGGCAATCCTACCACATCCTATAGAGTTTATACGAGCTTGCATCGTTCAATACCAGTGATTTGGGTTTGGGGTTTATAGCCCATATTATTTCGATCCATGGATTTATTTTTGTTTGTTTACAAATATTAACATGATAATGCTAAACAACCAAGGAATAATTTTATTTAGTCAATATGTTTGCAAACTAACTGCCTTCACTGTATTTGTTGCTGTTAATTAAAGCTTTCTTATCAGTCACCAGCTCAAGAACAATTTCTCTGTTTTTTGTTTTTTCGGTTTGTTTTGCTTTTATAAGGCTATACTTCATTTTGTGAGATGTCACCTTTAGTTCCAACAAGCTAAGGATCCATTGCTTTCATGAATGCTGCTGTCCTTACTGGGAACTAGACGTGCAACCACCACTCATTCTGCCTTTCTCATATTGTTCTAATGTAGACGGTCTTCCTTAATCGATCACAAAATAAGAATGCCCACTCTATAACGATTGTATGTGGGGAAAAAACTAGACGGTGCCCATGCTCAGAAAGACTAACATCTGGGGTCTTTAGGCTTGTTTTTAAACATGCAGCCATCTATCTGAGATGTCAACTAAAGCCAAATGAAAGAAACACACCAACATCCATGTTCCAAGGATTATAAATTATATAATCCTTATCTGAAGGAGGTAAAAGTATCAGAGCTTAAATTATGAGATTCTGGTGAGGAGAAGACTATAGATAGCAATGGAAGCCCAAGATGTGCACAGGGGAAAACTCTCTAGCGATTTACCTCTAATCACAATTGAGGGATGGGGATAAACTGGTGATCAGACAGAGTATTGTAGAGATGATTATAATAGATTAAATTGATACATAGTAAATATGGGTCAAAAGGTTAAAACCTTGTCACCTGATCTCCCTTTTGATACATATTGTGCTTGATCTGGTTGTTAATATTTACTGTTCCTTGTTTTCTTTTTTAAAAAACTGGGGTTAATCTCTGTTGTATTTCGTCATTGTTGATAGCTTTCTTAACTCTGTTATGTATTTTTCTATGGTTTTTGGCATATGAAAACCTGGGTGGATGAATGCAGAGAGACAATAACTAGAAAAAGAGTCCCTGGGAGGTATGGCAGGAGAGGTAGTGGTGGTAGTGGCAGGGGGTGCGGGAGGGGCCTAGTGGAGGAATGGGGAGCACGAGAAGGAAGAAAATGCTGTGAAACTGTGTACAACACTCCTTGATATCACTGCACTATCAAATAATTTGCTGTCTGGATTAGGTCCTAGGAAAATGGTTTGGAAAAAACAAAGAAGTTAATGGATGGTCCCAGGATAACAGAACAGGACGGTAAGAGGGAGCATGATTTACAGGGAGATGTGTGGGTCCCGAAAACTCCTGGTGTTCCTTAAAAAGTCCTCTATCTCCCTGTCCCACCTGCTTGCCTCAGCATTGCAGGTTTCCATAACCAGCCAAAAAGGCCATCCAGTTTCTGGATCACTTAATTCTCAGCTCCAAAGATAGGAGTAAACGTTTCCTTTATCTCAGCATGAAGATGCCTTTTTAAATCCTCATTTGCTGGGTTGACTTTGTATATGATTTGTCCCGATGGCACCCAAAGACAGTCACACCATAATTTCAAGTCTGTACACTTCCCAAAGCATTCACTGGCAAATCTGACAGAGTAAAATCTGGCGAGGGTAAGCTGGCCCCTGACCACTCTTGCTCTTTTCATTCTCTCCTCTCCGTGGTTCCACCACTTTGCAATTCCGGTGCTACGTTTGTCACAAAGGGTCCTCTTGACACACAGGTAAAGAGCCAGTTATAGCATGTATTATCCCAAGTTGATGTCAAATTGAGTGTAGGAATCTTAGTGGGTTCACTGATTCTGCTAATGAAAACTTTTAAAAAATAATATCAAGAGAAATGATATATTTCGTAGTTTTACCACCATAAAATTTTTAAAAATTGTCAAATATTAAAAATTATTATATCATTAATTTTTCTGTGTGTGCCTGTGCATGAGAAAAAGTGTGTGATTGAAATGATAAATTTAGTTTGAAAAATCCTATGGATCACTAAACTCAAACCAAATTTACAAAATACAAGTTAGATGTTTTGCTCCCAAAATTGAAAATAAATGGCTTCTAGAACTCCAATAAATGTTCATTCACTACTCAGTAATCATGTCAAAGCTAGGATGAATCAGGGGAAAGGGAGTTAATATCCAATGCAAACCAAGGGTAATGACTTTTTAACAGGCTATCTCATTTAATCACCAAAAAGATGGTGTTTTCTTTTGATGAGTAGGAAAAATGATATTCATAAAAATATGCCACTTGTTATAGAGGTCTAAGTACAGGACTTTACATATGTAAATATATTTATATATGCTGATTGGGAAATAGATCTACGTGCACATATTTATAAATTTAGTATAAAGGTAGCAAATGGACATTGGGCCTTCACTCAAGCACTCCCTCAATACAAGAACACTCTGTTCTATTAAATTGGCATTCCATGATGCTCACCTTCCCAACA
>NW_022105611.1:1988151-2009269 GCF_000313985.2 Echinops telfairi | reverse complement strand
ACTAATTAAAACTCTTATGAAACAAGCTAATAATTTTCCTTTGAGAAATGTCCATTGCTGGTATGCTCGCCACTCACCTGTTGTCTTGATCAGTAATTGGCCAATTATTGACCAGTATATGATCTGACTCCATCTACCGGTGAGTAGAAGGCTTGAAGTAGACATTCTCTCTAACATAAAATGAATTGATTGCAATATAAAAATTATTTGATAACCCACTCTGATAACAAGACAATCCATCACTTCCTAGTTTCTTGATAGATAGGTGACAATACCCTGTAAAAAATGCAAATGTCCTATGCTTGCTAACAACTCCTCCTTAACTCATAAATCCTACAAGTTACCTACATGTGAGCTATATGTGTATGATATTTACGAATTGAACTTCACCAGTGAGACATCTGTGATTCAGAGGGATCACACACTGTGCAAGAATCAAATCCAGATCTAGCCGATTCCATGTTCAAGCCACTTCCCACTGTATTTTACAGGGTCAGCAAAAAAAAAAAAATTAAGCACCATTTAAAATTTGGTATGGCTGAGAATGGAAATTGTGTAAATGTGAATGAATCCATGAGAAAAATGTCGTCACGATGCTGAATGTGTGGTGGTGCAGCACTGAACGAATGTGCCATGCAGCGCTTCACCAGGACCGTGGATTTCAAGAGACCAAGGCCTCCTGGCCTATCAGTTGCTGGACCCTGCAATGGTTTGCCTTCTAGAGGTGTGGGCATACTTTCAGTCTGGGCAGTGTGCAAAGAAACCAAAGGAAGCAACTTCTATTACAAATGAAAGAACGCATCACAACGATGAAAATTAGTAACTCGTAGTTTTGGTGTGACATTGCCCATTTTCCCAAAGACTTAAGCAAAATTACATAAAATCTTACGATAAGGAATGGTATATATTAAGTTAACAAATGCCACATTCTCGATAAAGTTCTGTAAAAGGAACAAACCCTAAAATCTGACAAGAGCAAAGCTGGTGTATTCTGCTGGGTTTGAAAGTCAATTGCATAGTCAAGAATTACTTGATTTGATATTTAAAATGAACAGACCTTGTTTCTTTATTCAGGATTGCTCTTCTAGAATTCACTTAAAGGTATAAATAGATGAATCCTTCAAATAACTTGTCAAAAGGAGGAACATCTTTCAGTTGGTTTAGAAAATGATTTAGCTGTTCTAAAATTTCTTAAGGCATATTCTTGATTTAGTGGCAAAAATAGAATACAGCATAGAAGGCAAAGATGAATAAAGCTGACTTAATAGTAGTGTGTATCCAATAATTCACATTAAAATATATCTAAAGAAAAATTATAGGTTTATGTAACAAAGAAAATAATTAAAAGAAAAACCAAGAAATTTAAGGGAATTATTATTTAGTGAGTGTTGGTATTGTGAAGTACTATCAAGTCAATCTTGATTTATAGTGATCCTTCGTTCCTCAGAATGAAACACTTCAGACCCTCTTCATAAACTGCTTTGTTGAGCCCATTCATTTTAGTCTGGGTTGACTAGAGAAACAAATTTGTAGACACTCATATGTGTGTAAGAAAGAGCTCTATATAAAGAGTAATTGTACATTAAGAAAACATCTCCCCCCCCAAAAGAAAACATCCCAACCCAATCCAGATCAAGTCCATAAGTCCAATATTAGTCCGTATATCCTATACAAGTCCATAAATTTCTCTTCAGACTCATGCAACACATGCATGGATGCTGAATGCAGGAAGATCACAGACCAGTGAGTGGAAAGTCTTGTGGCTCCAGTGGCAGTGGAAGCATCTCAGCGCTGGTGTGGGTCTCTACGTGGCTCCTCGAGCTCCAGGGCTCTGGCTCCATTAGTGTAGCTCCATGTGTCTTGTCAGCATGAATGTCTCACAGAGAGACAAGCAGAGTATGTATCGGGGCTCAAGTGAACTATTTATCTCCCTAGAGCCTCCCAATGTGGTCATCAAGCTGTGACCTGATTGACAGGCTAGTCTCCACCCCTTTGCAAGTTGACAGGAGGTTATGTAACTGCCACACCATTGTTGCAACCACTTTCTCAATCTATCTTATTAGGGGTCTGTATTTCCTTAGCTGACATTCTATAATAGCAAGTTAAGATATTTTTGATATTTAGATAATTTTGTGTCAATTTTGATATATATATATATATATATATAAAAGTGAAGGGGTAGTATCCAACCTGTCAATCAGGTCACAATCTGTTGGTGCCTTCATGTGAGCATGGCTTTCACATAAGGAGGGCTTCTGGAAGCTTCTCTTCACCTTCCTGCTAGTTGACCACCTTATAGCTGCCAGAGTATTGCCATGTTTCTACCAACCTTGGATCAATGTGACTTTGCCTGTGTATTTCCTGCATTCTGCATCATTGCATATGGCTGAGTCTGAGGAGGGACTTAAGGACTAGTACTGGATTTATGGACTTGAGTTGGACTGGGCTGAGATATTTTCTTCATATGTAATTACTTCTTGATATAAAGTTCTTTCTTATACATATACTAGTGTCACTAGATTTGTGTCTCTAGTGAACTCAGTCTAACACAATGTCCACCTCCAGGATACTAGTCCCTTCTGATAATAGGTCCAAATAATATGTCCAAAATATGTGAGATGAAGAAGCTCATGTATTCTTGCTGTATTTTTTTTGACAAATAGCTACATTTTTCTTGCAGTTTGTGGCATACTCAATATTCATTGCGTGGTTGTTAGGTAATCTGTTGCAAATTGAAAACTAAAAACTAAAGGTGGAGTTTAGCCTGTCAATCAGGTCGCAGCTTATGACCTCATTTGGAGGCACTAAGGTGATAAATAGCTTGCTGGAGGTGGGACACATGCTCACTCACTGAGACATTCTGGTTGAGAAGACACATGGAGCTATACTAGAACCTTGGAACTGATGGAGCCACGTGGAGACCCCTGCCAACGCTCAGATGCTCCCACTGCCACTAGATCCATAAAACATTCCACCCACTGGCCTGTGATCTTCCTGCCTTCAGCATCATTGCATATGTTGCGTGAGTCTGAAAAGGAATTTATAGAATGGTGTCAGGCACATGGGTTAATATCAGACTTATGGACTTGATCTGGACTGTGCTGGGATGTTTTCTCAATATTCAGTTGCTCTTGTATATAAAGTTCTTTCTTATACACATATGAATGTCTCTGGATTTGTTTCTCTAGTTATCCCAGACTAACACATATTGCCAACATCAAAATTAAAATGCATCAATTTTTCTTCAGGCGTCTGTAGTCCTTGTCTCTTTTGCATGCAGATTAGATTGAAAACACCGTGGTTTGTGTAAGGTACACCTTAATCCTCAGACTGACATCGTTGGTTTGTTACACATGAAAGAGATCGCTTATACCAGGTTTTCCCAAACCTTTCATTTCCTTACAGTTGCTTCTAGGGGTGTTGATTATAGAGACAAGAAAAATTCAAACTTTTACAAATTCAACATTTTGTCTTGAGAATTCTTCCTTTATTTAGATTGAGGTGTAATAAATATTGAAGGTCATTGATCTTCACTAATAAATGCTTTCAAGTCCTCTTTGCCTTCAATAAGCAAGCTTGTGTCATCTGCATATGTCAGTTTGTTAATGACTCTTCCTCAAATCTTACTTTTGCATCATTTTTCTTATAGTCAAATGTCTCCAATTATTCATACAGCATACCAATCATGCAATATGGCAAAAGAATATAGCCCAGATAAAGACCATTCCTGATCTTAAGCATCCCCTTCTTCTGTTCGAATATCTGCCTCTTGGTCTGTGTGAAGATCCACGTAGCACAACTGGGTGTTCTGAACATCTATTCTTCACATTCTATAATGTGTTATGGTCCACACAGTCAATTGCCTTTGCATAATCAGTAAAGCACAGGCAAACATCCTTTTTTACTTGCTCTCTCTTCAACCAAGATCCATTTGACCTCAGTGATAATACCTATCGTTCTACATTCACTTCTAAATCGAGCTTACATTTCTGTCAATTCACTGTCAATGTACTGGTGCAACCATTATTGAAACAACTAAAAAAAATCTTACTTTGGGGTGAGATTAACGATATTATTTGATAATTTCCCCATTGTTTTTGGATCACTTTTCATCGGAATGGGCACCAATATGAATTTTTCCAGTCAGTTGTCCTACTAATTTTTGAACCGTTTATGAAACATCCCAATCGCTATTCTCTAATTCCTGGGACCTGTTTTGTTATTGTTCTTTTGGGGACATGGGGGAGGAATGCCTTCAGTACAGCTTGGATTTATTCCCTCAAGAGCATCCGTTCCATCTACCTTCTGAAATGACGGGACAATAATTAATTATTGTAACACAGTAACTCTTGGTATTCATTCATCTTTATGGGATGTGTCCTGCATCTTTCAATATTTGGCTCCTACAATCATTCAGTATCAAAACTTGAGGTCTGAAATTTTCCCCCATTAATCGTTTCAGCTTGAGAAGACTGCCTGTGTTCGTCCTTTAGTTTTTCTAACCAGTTATAGGAACATTTTATTATAATACTTTGTCTTTTATTTTATTATAATAATTTGTCTTTTTCAGCTCCTTCTTGTGCCTGCTGTTCAGTTTTGGTACGCCATTATTTCTCCCATTTGCTTGAACTACTCAAAGCAAATGTTGGAGTCTCTGCTTTGGTCTCCCCCCCAGCCCCCCATTTTTAGTTATGATTTGCTCTCTTCCTGTGGATGACTTGGTGCCACCTCACAACTCAGCTGGTGATCAGTTCTTAGTGTGAAATGTGTCAAATTGATTATTAGCTGGGCTATAAAGTCATATGTTATATACTAAAGACTGTACTTCGCCTCTTGTAGGCTTGCTTTTATTCTTAGTTTTTCTAACCTTCATCTTGAACTTGTTTATGAGCCTCTACCCTTATTCTGGCTGATGATACTGAGATTCTCTACGGTCTCTTCCACAGATACAGTTGATTTAATTCCTAAGCATTCCATCTGATGATGTCCACATGCAGAGTCACAATACATGTTGTTGAATAAAAGGTATTTGCAATGAAACATTTTCTGGTCTTACAAAACTATATCATATGATTTCTTGCATTGTCTCCATCACAAGTTCATATTTGGTAAGTACCATTCCCCCTTTGTTTCCAATGTTTTCATTCCAATCACCAGGAACTATCAACGTGTCAGCAAATAAAGGTTCTGAGAAGTTTGCTCCATACACATCACTAAGGTCAACTCTAATTTGTGGAGGCAGTTGTGGCCCTGTCCTTCTGTGAGTGCTTTTCAACTCAAAGGGCACATCTTTCTGAAGTCTGTCAGGCAGTGTTCTGTTGCTATTTGTAAGCTTTCCACAAGCCTCCCACCCCACCCGAAATAGAGTACCTGCACCTTCTTCCCAGTCTGTCTAGTCTGACCCTGCTGGAATTTGAAATACCAACAGTGTATCCTGTAGCATGAGAGCAGCACGTAAGATACCATCATATGACAAACTGAAACATAAATGGTCAATTTAATGCATACATCTATAATTTTTAAAAGTTTAAAACAACTTTAAATTTTCAAAGTTTCAATTTCTCTATTAACTTTTCGTATTTCTTTCCCTAAGCGATTTGCAATAAATGAGCTTTCTGTGCTACGTGACAATATAAACTAGCCAATGCCTGGTTTGACCTTAGATTTTGCATGCAAAAATCCTCCTTGTCACAGAGTAAAGACAATCATTTAATCTGGAAACAAAAAATGAGGGGATGTCAATTTAGAAAAAGAATCAACTCTGAGAATTTACAATCACACACAAACATTTTGGAGCCCCAGCTCTCTGCCATTTTATAAAAGTACAGTTAAGATATACAAAAGATACAAATATTGCTATGAAATCATAGAACCTTTACTAACATGTGGCAAGATTGCTTCTCGGTTATCTATGTCTACATATTTGGAGGTTGATGTTTCCCTCTCTGTGGCCCTTCTCCGGAAAAATTGTACAGTATTTAATTTCTAGCAAGTCGATACAGGGCTTTTGGTTTCCTTAGAATGAGCAGGCGCATTATCCTGATGAACAAAAAAATTCATTCAAACAATATTTCTGGACTTTCTCTCACCAAGGTAGTTTTTCATAAGTTCCCATGATCTTCTTGTGTCTGTTTTTTTTTGTTTTGTTTTGAGAAAAGCTGGGTTTTCTAGAGAAACAAGACCAGTAACACTAACGCATGGCCGTAAAAAGAGAAGTTTATATTAAAAAAAGGCTCACAGTTATTGAAATGGTGAGGTGCAGTTTGGTTGTCAAATATGCGCATGCTTTTCCTGACTCACGTGACCGCCTAGGGATGGGGATTTGGGAATCCAAGAGATCAGAGGCCAGTGGACGGAGAGACGGATTGGCAGATCATCTGCCACTCTGATGGGAGGTTATGAAAACCTCCCAGCATAAACAGCAGTATCTCTGGGCACTGGCACGTGTTACAGATGTCTGAATTCGGGATCCAGACTAGCAGAAAGAGAGGGGAGGGGACCGTTCTCCTTATCTTCTCTTTCATGGATATCAAAACGACAAAGCCCCAAAGAGATCACATCAGGCTGTGATAGGCACGTTTTGAGGGAGGGTTTACTGTGAAACCACTGAGAATCTCAGTCAGACCAAGTTACCACAAACTCAAATGCACAGAATCTAAAAGGCAATAACAGTAAACGCTGTAACCATGGCATCGTAGCTGACTTCTCAGCTTGAGCTTAACTGACTCATCAGGTCTTGTTGGGGAGATCATGTTTTAGTTGCTGCCTTTTTTTTTGAAAACACACTAATGAGACTAAGATAAGTAAGTGTATTACTGAAAGAATTCTCTATAGCCACCCACTAGCTTCTGAAATATATCTAAAGGTCGTTTCTTTAGTTTAAAAACAAAATAAAATCGTACAGGTATGGACTGAATCCCCCAATAGCATTACTTTTTGACTGACATTTAAACAGTAAAGTGAAGCATGAAGTGATTGTTTATAATATTTATTTTTATATCATTAAAAATAATCCATATCTTAAAGATTCTCCCTTTTTGCTATGATGAGGTAACTGGTACCTAATCTGTCCTCCAATGATAAATAAAAAATGCAAAACATATATAAAGAGGAAACTATTTTAAGACTTGGGCAATAGACAATACAAGACTGCAGTCCCTGATAGAAGAGAAACAGAAGCTACACTGCTGACAATGATCACATCTCTCTGCCTGAGAAGGTACAATTTTCCAATCACAGCACAGAGAAACACAATGCAACCTGTGCCCAATGGCCCCACTGAGTCAGGGCAAAGTTCAGAGTTCAGGGTTCCTGGAACAAAATGAAGGTGAAGCTATGATTACTAAAGCAGCTGTGGTAGTTACATAATCTGGTGTCAACTTGAGACCATTAATAGTGAAGGGATGTCAATCAGGCCGCTGCTTGATCACCTCATTTGGAGGCGCTATGGAGGTAAATAGCTCATTGGAGCCCAGACAACTCTCTCTCTGCTTGTCTCCCTGCAAGACATTCCTGTTGACAAGCTACCTGGAGCTACACTGATGGAGCTAGAGCCCTGGAACTGGAGGAGCCAGATGGAGACCCACACCAGTGCTGAGATGCTTATATCACCACTGGATCCACAAGACTTTCCACCCACTGGCCTATGATCTTCCTGCATTCGGCATTGTTACAAGTGTTGCATGAGTCTGAAGAGGAATTTATAAACTGGTATTGGACATATGGCTAATATAGGGCTTATAGACTTAATCTGGGTTTGGCTGGGATGTTTTCTTAATATACAATTACTCTTTATATAAAGCTCTTTCTTATACGCATATGAGTTTCTATAAATTTGTTTCTCTAGTCTACCCAGATTAACAGCGGCTGTGCAATGATAAACAGAATACATGGGGAAGCAGAGCTACAGATGCTTGGCTAAAGATTGGTCTGTAATTCTGTACAGTCTTTCACAGAATGATTGCTACAAATCTTAAAATATAATATTCTTTGAGCTACCCAAGCCAACGAGTGTGTCTATCATCACTACAGTGCGTCAACAATGATAATGTAGCCATCAGATTTGCTTCTCTATTTTTGACCTCTCTTCTTCTCCCTCTTGGCTTTATCCTATTGTATTAATACTAGATGCCATTGAGTCAATGTTTTACTATAAACAATTCCATGTTACAGAAGAGGTCTTCCCCAGTAGGGTTTTCTCGACTATTACCTTGACAGGAACAAATTACCAGGCATTTTTCACTGCAGTCACTAATGGGTTCAAACTGTGGACCTTTCATTTGCCAGGCAATCACTTAATCATTGTCCCACCAGGACTTCGTTATTCTTCTTCCCATTGCCATCAAGTTGATTCCAACCCAAGACAACTCTCTAGGACAGAGAAGAACGTGTTTGTCTTCTGAGCAACAGCTAGTAGTTTTGTACCACAGACCTTTTAATTAACAGTCAAACACTTTGCCACGTGGGCTCCTTGACTTTATCCTACCCATTACAATCCCAGGCAGGAACTTTCCCTGCAGTAAGTGGCAGGAAAGTCCCTTATGTTACATCTATTTATTATTTTCTCTATAGTTAAGCTTCTAAGGAATGGGTCTTAATATATCAAATCCTAGCAATTTGGGTTGAAACTCAAGCTACTAATTTAAAAATGAAATTGTTTGAATATCAATACTGTGCTGTATTTTCTTTCAAGAGGCAATAAGCTAAACCTGAAGACTAAACTGTAATCGAGAAAGGGCTACTGGGCAGAAACAACCAAGAAGAGAAAAACGCCTTTTGGTCTATGTGAAAACAGCATCTGGTCTCAATAACCGTCCATTGTACACACCTGCCAAAATCTCTTTCACCTATCTCATTCTTTGAGCAGTTTGCTACCCATGTTTTTATTATTATAAAAATTATTCAAAAGTCTCCAGAGTGAAATCTGAGAGGAGGTCTAATGACATAGTGGATTATACATTGAGAAGCTAATGGCAAGGTCAGCAGTTCAAAGCTATATAGCCTCAGAATCCCAAAGGGACAGAGTGAGTCTGTCCTACAAGGTCGCTATTAGAGAGAATAGGCGCAATGACAGTGGGGCGGGGTGAGGGGGGGGTAGAGACACATGTAAAGTGCTTCAGAAATGCGTGGGAAACTATTATCTTTTCATTCCATTTTCCCTTAAAAAAGAAAGAAAGAAAACTTTTTGTTGTGAATTAGGTGAGGTTTACATTTCAAATCCTCATTTTTTTCATGTTCAACAACTAGAGCAGCTTACCCAACTTCCCGGGAGCTGGCCCCATGCCCCTGTGCCTCTGTGCCCCTGCCTTGTCCTCCTTTTCTCTCGCAGGACACCATCTTCCTCTTCAGCCAAGCTACCAGCTTCCTACCCTCTTTCGTTATATGAAAACTTTCACCTTAATTTTCTCCTTGATAACAGTGGTCTCATATAAAATCTGTCCTTTGGTGATTGACTGACCACATTCGTCATAACGTCCACCAGATCCATCCAAGTCATGAGGTGTTCCGCAATCAGAGCTCATTAGCAATTTGTCGCCTTCTATTGAGTTTGTCTACCAAAGTTGACTTAGCCATTCTTCCCTGATAGGTAAGGTTGCTTTCTTATCTTCCTGCTGTGGTGCCACAGTAAACACGGGTCTGCATAGATCCGCTAGTCTTCTGGTCCATATTCCTTCAGGGTCTATACCAAGTAGGGGGGTTGCTGTGTCCTGTGGTATTTTTATTACTAGGTATTTGAGGAAGAACCAAATTATTTTCCATAGTTCGGTACATTTTTGCAGTTCAAGCACAGTGTATAAGGGTTCTAACTTTTCCACTCCCTCTTCATCCTTTAGGATCCATAGTGGTGCAGTGGTTACACATTAGTCTGCAATCCACATAGCCGGCAGTTCAAAACCACCAACAGCTCCTTGGGTGAAATACTGGACTTTCTACTCCCATAAACAGTTACAGCAGCGGTCCTCAACCTGTTCAGGGTCGAACAACCCTTTTACAGGGGTCGCCTAAGGCCCTTTTACAGGGGTCCCCTAAGACCATCGAAAAACACATATTTCCGATGGTTATAGGAACCAAGACACCAAGATCCTGCTCCTCTATTGTCTCCAGGCAGGTCTGCCCACATGCAGACATGCTCACATACCCAGTATGAAGACTGTTACCCATGCTACACCATGCTTCAAGACAAAATTTCATTTATTTGTCATTAGAAATAAATATTTCACTATATATAATCACATCTTGTTTTGTGATTAATCACTATGCTTTCATTATGTTCAATTTGGAACAATGAAGATACCTACGACATATCAGATATTTACATGACGATTCATAACAGTAACAAAATTACAGTTATGAAGTAGCGACAAAAATAATTTTATGCTTGTGGGTCTCCACAGCATGAGGAGCTGTATTAAAGGGTCGCGGCATTAGGAAGGTTGAGACCCACTGAGTTGCAGTCTCAGAAACCCACAGGGAGGTCACTATGACTGGATGGCAGTGAGTTTGATTTGGTTTGGATTTTGTTCACTTTTAATTTTGTTCCCAAGTGCAGTCTAGTTCTTTTATAAGCTTCTCTTGAATGTCTAATGACTTCGAGCATTTCTTCCTATGCTTATTGGGCATCTGGATATTTTCTTGGGTGAAGTCTTCATGTCCACTGCCCACTTTTTAACTGCATTAGTCACCATTTACTTGTTAAGGGACGGCTACAGTTTTCTATAGGCTTTCGATATAGTCCCTTGTTCAATCTATCATAGCGAATTTCTTCCCCAAGACTGTGGTTTCACTTGTATACTTTCTTGATGAAAATGTTTGATGCAGCTCAGTGTCTTGCTTTTAGGAGGTCCCAGTCATCCATTCCATCTTCTAGTGTGTGTGCCTGGGTCTACAATGTTTGAAAAGGTGTTTATGCCATGTATTAGGATCCTTACGTTTGTCCCTAAGTTTCCATTGAGGGCTTTTATAGTTCTAGGTTTTATAGTTAGGTCATGAATCCAGGTTGAGTTCATTCTTGTACATGGAATGAGGGATGAATCCTGTTTCATTCTTCTGCAAATGGAAATCCAATTTGGCAGAGCCTACCTCTTCCCTTGTCAATGCCTTTCAACCTTTTGTCACAAACCATCTGCCTGAGGGGGAGGGCTCTCTAGCATGTTGCCTGGGTCTACATAGTTGCCATTGTACCTGGACCAGTCTGTTTCGACTACTGTGGCTGTCTAGTAGGTTTTGAAGTCAGGAAGTGAGAGGCCTCCTACTTTGTTCATCTTCTTAACTACTGCTCAAAATTGATTATTATTTTTCTCATTCTCGCAAAAGATGATACTTTCCCACTACCTTTTGAAGCCCCCTTGTAGGTCCCTGGGTTGTACAAATGGTTAACTCTTAACTGAATGTGCTTAACTATTAGTTGAAAAGTTAAAGGTTCATGTCCACCCAGAGGTGCCTCAGAGGAAATGCCTAGTGATCTTCTTCAGAAGCCTCAACCATTTAAAAAAATCTATGAGGTAGAGTTTCACTCTGCAAATATGGAGTCACCATGCGACTGGCATCCACTCAATGTAACAGGGATAAGTAGTTTTTCTGGCTCTCAGTGTATCAAGGGGAGGTATAACAGGTAAGCGAGAACTCTCCCTTCTCACTTAGATGACTCCCTGCCTTTACCCATGGACCCTTGAATTACTCCACGATTAAAAATCCAGAATATAATTGTGCTAGTCTGGATTCAGCAAAATCGCTCATAAACTCATCCTGACTCCAGATATGTGCACCCACTTCCTCAGAAACTGCCCTTGATAGCTTAACAACTTGAAGCAATTGTTTCTAAGAAAAAATATTTAAGACATTTCTAAATATCTAAGAAAAATAAATTGATCTACATCTATAACTATGTATAATTTTAATAAACTGAATGCCAGGCATAGATCCAATAGGCATTTTAAAAGAAATTTTAACCATTTAAACTTGTTTATTGAAAATGTGATATTTATAGAACCCACATTTTCCATAATCATCATACCTATTCGATCACTAAGACACAAACTCTTACTTCCAAAATCCCTTTCAATTCTTGTCAACCGCTCTTCATATCCAGTTCAAATAGCAAGATCTATTTCTTTCCTAGGCTTCTGAAAAGCTTGCTAATAGCTTTAAAAGCACTTTTTATTGTGAATTACATGAAGATAATCAGCTTTACATTTCATAGTTAATACACATTTTGTTTCGACTCATTATTGTGATCCTTTCTTTTTTTTTTTAAATCAATTTATTGGGGCTCATAAAATTCATCACAATACATAGATCAATTGTGTAAAGCACATCTATACATTTGTTGCCCTCATTATTCCCAAAATTCGCTTTCCTCTTGGGTTCCCGGAATCAGCTCATTTTCCTTCCCCGCCCCCCCTTCTCTTCCTCCTCCCCTCTCCCCCATGCACCCTTGATAATTTATGAATTATTATTTTATCATATTACACTGTCCGGCGTTTCCCTTCACCCACCCCTCTGCTGCCCGTCCCCCAGAGAGGAGGTTATATGTAGCTCCCTGTGATCCATTCCCCCTTTCTACACCCCCTTTCCCTCCTGGTATCGCCACTGTCACCCCAGGTCCTGAGAGGTTCATCTGTCCTAGATTCCCTGCGTTTCCAATTCCCATCTGTACCGCTGTGCATCATCTGGTCTAACCAGGTCTGCAAGGCAGAATTGGGGTCCTGGTAGTTGGGGGGAGGAAGAGTTTAAGAACTAGAGGAAGGTTGTGGGTTTCATTATTGCTATACTGTACCCTGACTCATCTCCCCACTACCCCTCTGAAGGTATGTCCAGTTGCCTAGAGATGGGCATTGGGTCTCCATCGCACGCCACCCTCATTGATCCTTTCATTGGACTTTCACTTACCCCACTACCTCCCTGGTTCCTGTTTCTATCCCTCCTTTGTCCCTAGCCGTCTGTGCTTTGACCCTGTGTAAACTGTGCTCTTAAAAAATATTGTGGTATTAAACCATTCTGGATTTATTCTTTGCAATATTATCCATAATTTGGTATGATACCCAGAGTTTAATTCCTTTTCACAACCTATAAAACAGGTAGAAATGTTCCCGGTATCCTCTGTCTTCATTCAGGCTCCATTGACATCATCAATGAAACGCCGTGTTCCTCTCTTTTTGCTGAGTCGCTGGAGTTTTCTAGGCATAAGGTCATAGCCCCTGAAAATAGTTGTACATCTCCTTTGCCAGTTGGAGGCCTTCAGTTTTCATTTACTTCATATCCCTTGCCAAGCATTTAACCTCTTTGGGTGGTTAAATGCTGCCCTTTTACCTTCAAGGTGTTGAGCATTGTAAACCAGGGATGGGTTCAGTTCCAGATATGAAGGGTAACTCAGGGCCATAGTCTTGGGAGTTCTACTAATCTCTATCTGACCAGGAAGCCTGGTCTCTTTTATAATTTTACGTTTTGTTTCACATGTGTTTCCCCACTCAGTCCAGGATCTTCTAATGTGATCCTTTACAGAGTGATTGGTAGTGATAGCCAGGCACCATCTAATTCTTCTGATCTCAGAAACCTGAAGGCTGGTATGTGTGTGGCCCATTAGTCCATTGGACTAAATGTTTCCATAAGTTCTTTCTACTTCCACTGTTCTTTTCCCCAGACTGGGAAAGACCAGTAGTTATAGTTTGTGAATGTATTGTCATTTGTCCCCTAGGAGGAGCAATTTATGCCCTCAAGGTATTTGGTTATGTCTCAGAAGTATTTTTATAACTTTAGCTCTCGTTTGCTCTAACATATCCTTTTATATATTTGTAGCAAAGGTAAACATACAAACATCCTTTGTTTCATCAATATATATTCCTGAGTACACTCCAAGTCTCCCTCCCACCAATTAATTGTAGATCACCACTGTTGCAGGACTGTGTATATAACAGTATTTGATCCTTTTGCCTTTTACATTTCCATATCTCCCAATATCTTGCCTGCTTCCTTTATATTTTTCCTTTACTTTTTTACATATGTCCATGTTATTGTAGGGTTCCTTCCCCCTTCATCCAAATTAATACTTATCTGCCAGTAGACAGTGACTTTTTCTCTCTCCTCTCCCCTCTCTCCACCTGATAACCATAAAAGAGCACCTCTTTTAGTGTGGAAGCCTTTTCTTGACGTTTTCGTAGAGTGGTAATATTTGCCCTTTGGTGATTGACTAATTTCACTCAGCATAATGTCCTCCAGGTCCACTCATGGTACGAAGTGTCCGGCAGATTCAACCTTATTCTTTAAAATTGTGTAGCGTTCGATTGTGCGCATGTTCCAAAGCTTTCTTATCCATTCTTCCCCAGGCAGGCAGTTAGACTTTCTCCATTCTCCCACGATTATGAACACCACTGTGATGGGCATAGGTGTGCATACATCTATCCAAGATACAGCTCGTATTCCTCTAGGATCTATACCAAGTAAAGGGACTGTTGGGTCGACTCTCTGAGGAAGTAAAATACCATTTTCCAGATTAGTTGCACTGTTTCATACTTCATCTTACATAATTTGGACATGCTGTCAGGAGAGACCAGTCCCTGGAGAAGGACATCAGGTTTGCTGGGACATCAAGCAGAGGGGGACAATGAAAAAGAGGAAGTCCCTCAGTGAGATGGACGGACACCGTGGCTGCCACAATGGGCTCAAGCATAAGAACAATTGTGAGGATGCTGCAGGACTGGGCAGTGTTTCATTCTATTGTATATAGGGCCACTATGGTCGGAACCCACTCAATGGAACTAGCGACAACTGCAGTGTATGACGTTCCAGTCTCTCCACACCCTTGCCAGCATTTGTTGTTTTGAGAACAGCATTTGTCACCACTTCCCTTCAGTTTCTATGTAGTAGCCAGCAGCAGCATCTTTTAAAATCTAAAGCAGATCACATACATCTTCTTTTTACAGTTATACAATAGGTCCCAAGGTCCTCTAACTAAAACCCCAAATACTTACTAAGGTCTCTACTGCAAGGGGTGATCTAGCTAGTAGTACCACCCTCTTTCATCTCCCTACTCATAGTCCCTTTGCACCTACTACTATCGATCCAAATGGGATTGTCTTCTATTCTAAATAATCCAGGGGCTTTGTTGTTTTTATAGTTTTATGTTTGCTTTAATCTCTGCCAAGAAACATCTTTTATATGCTGTAAACACAGAAGCCTCCTCCCCTGACTACATAGACAAATAAAGCTAGCCAACCCAAACTCTCTTTATTCTCACCACTCACCTACGAGCCTAAATGGAAGTTATTTTTGTCGTGCTATTTATTGTTGTTTAGTCTTTCATCCAATCCCAACAGATATTTAAGTGATAGAATGGAATATATGCACATGTTGATGTATTTATTTTAATAGTTCTGCAACTTGGATACAAAAAAGTACTCTATAGTTTTTGTGTTAAATTAATGCATGCGCCATTGTGTAAGGTCAGTGATTCTCAAAGTGAGGGCTTTGTAGCCATTGTGTAAGGTCAGTGATTCTCAAAGTGAGGGCTCTTGACCTGTAGCATCAGCATCATGTGGAAACATATGACAAATGGAAATTCCGCCTCCCAGACCTATACATGGAACTTTATGGTGGGCTCCAGAAATCTGTGTTTGAACAGGCCCCATTCCACAGATGAAGAAACTAAGACAATTAGGTGATGTACCCAAGCTAATAAATGATGGATTTAGGCCTTGATTCTGAAATCCTTGAAGTCTTTGACCTTCACCACTGAACCTTGCTTCCCTAGGGATCTAGGAATTTCAATAGGAATATAATGAAATCCCTGCCCTCAGGGTCAGAACAATAAGAGTCTAATATTCGAATCAATAGTATCAAAATAGTATGAAAATGGCTTCTTATTTGTCTTATGTACAAGGTTCTACTAGCAGAGGCCAAAGGTAAGAAAACACAACAGGGCCTGGGGCCATAAGGGAAAATTCCTAAACTAAATTCTATTTCCGGTGTGCCTGGAATAATAGGTGAGGATAAGCTGAAATGGAGAAATAACAGCATGGATGAATCCTGCTACCTTGATGTGGGACTTGGGATGAAAGGAGTGAGTGGCAGAGAACAAGTTTGACAGATTGCAAGCATGCTCAGACTGTGAATGCCAGTCTATATTTTACTGCAGACTTTCATTGCATCCTGTGGGAAATAGGGAGGTGTTGAACAATATTAGTTTCAAAAAATGGCCAAAGATTATCTTCTTATTCCTTTTCACCAAGGATATAACGTTTATATATTTTATATATAACATATATTTATATATTACATATAAAATAATTATTCATTTTTGACTAAGGATATAACATTCATATATTTCTTAATGGGGAATACAGTCCAGTAAGAAGGATAAGCTGACAATCCAATCGCGGGTGTTTTTACACAACTGAAGTAAAGATCTCTTTGTGACCTTTGTCAGGGAGGCTTCAGTCACTTGGAGTCTACTTTGGATCTTCTGTAAGTGTTTTATTTTGCTCTGCACCTGATTGGAGGTTTTATTTTGCTTGGACTTTAAGCTTGAATTAAATACCCTTTCACAATAAATGGACAATGGATGATAAAGAGAAAACTACCGTTCTAAATGATCTGGCACTTGTAGGTTTGGCAGTTAGGGCAAGTTGACTCCCCGCCCCCACCCCTGCCCCCCCTGCAATATGTTGGGTAATACCTGAGAATTTTGGTTCTGCAGATATAGGGTGATATTTCCTCATGAGTATGCTTAGAGAATTACATATCCTTTGAAAATAATTCGACAGTTATTGAGCTTGTATATATAGCAAAACTTTTAAGTTCTTATTCCTAAATATTAATATACAAATTCAGCTATGTAAGAAGCACCTCATTAGCATATGTTGAATGCTTTGCAAATTAGAGGCAGAGCACACTACCCAGAAAATTGCTTGAGAAAATTCAGGGAAAACTGTATACACACAAGACTTTTTAATACTATGCACTGCTGTATTCAATGTAGTCTTCATAGATCATTGCTGTATTCAATGTAGTCTTCATATACCTTTGGTAGATCATGATTCTGGGCCTCTGTAAGTTTAGAAAGGAATCACATCATTGGACAGGAGCATGAGTATTTAATTTATGGAGATTTAATTCACTTATAAACAAAAATGAAAAGCACTGATGAGCTCAGGTCCACGGCTGCATTGCAAACTGGAACACCACCTTGGAACTATACAATCAATAAAAACAAGTTTAACCTCGAAAGGTTGCAAAACGTGTGGCTGCTCAAAGGCCATCCTTTTCCAGGAAGACCATCTTCAAGTTCATCCTGGGTGACAATGAAGTATGCTCCCAAACTGAGTTGCATGAACTTAGCATCAATTTGCATGTGGAATCTTGGGGGAATTTGCTGTGAAAAATTGCTACCCCTCTGTGCTGGGTATTTTCCATGCCATCAATACAATTTGTACAATGAGCAAATGAAGACTTGCTGAAAGAGCCATGAACGCTAATTGTTGATTTTCAAAAAGTGTACACTTAATTAAGGGGGATATACTTAATGAATAGAATTGCCTTTTTTTTCTTTTAAGTTTAAATGAATCTAGTATTGGTAAAAATCCCTCCTGAGAGAGGCCTGCAGGACTGACTACTCCCAGAGCAGGAATTTATGAGGAGAGCATACGAACCAAGATTGAGCAGGCTCCCACGGCTTTTCTGTCAGTCTCTTTTCATCAGTTTGAAAGCTTCATATTTTTCCCTCTCACCTTGCTTAAATCCATTTGCTTCCTTAACTTTCTAAGAATAAGGAGCACACTCTTAGTAACATGAGTTAAAATTGCATATAAACATGCTGTGTGCTGGGCTCTCTGCTAAATTCTCTTAATCCTTAAAACAAAGCTCAGAAGTTGCAGCTAATTTATGGTACTTAACTTACGCCTCTTTAGAAAAGATGATGGTGAGCCTTCAGCTTGCTTACTTTGTACATGCCAGTAAGACCGGTGCCTAAGTAAAGGACATCATGCTTGGTAAAGTAGCGGGTCTGTAAAGACGGGGGAAGCCCTGAATATGGCAGATTGACACAACAGCCGCACAGGACTCAACTAGACTAACAACCCTGAAGATGGAATAACACTGGGTAACGCTTTATCAGGCATCAAAGTCAATGCAATGGCAACTAACAACAATGACATTAATTAAGTCGATCCTCTATATTGGTAATCTGCTCCCCATTAAGATAAAAGCCGGGAAAATCCTAGGGGAAGTTTCTACTCCATCACACGGGATCTTTATGGGTTGAAATCAATGATACCCAACAACATCAGCATACTGGGCCCCCTCATGTTCTTACTCAAAGCCAATGACTCTCACCTACCTCCCAAACGGCACCACTTGCTCTGCTGCCATGGCCAGCCACAGCAGCAGCAGTCCCTTGGTTGTACAGACATGTGGACCTGAGCCGAGGCCCAGTGAGGAAAGGATTGCTGGAGCAGGTAGGTCAGCCTTTCCATGGTGCAACGACTCAACCTCTCTGTGGTCTCCATGGTTCTCACTGTGGCAATGCTGCTGCGACGCGAATGCATTTGTCCGACCCATCTAGATTTTCCCCAGCAGGTGTCTGGAGGGATCAGAGAACACAGCCCCAAGTGGAAAAATAAAACGAACTTTGACCAGTGAGAAATAAGATACGTGAAAGGAAGTTCTTGTCCTTTCTCCTTATACATCAAAACTTTCTGAGCACAGTAGCTGTGAGCAGTCTGGCCAGGTGTAATTGTTGCCTTCATTCTATCCCTCATTTTCCTTTCTCTGTCACACTTGGGGTTTGCATTCTCGACTCTGCACTGGGGGGGACGGCAACCCTAAAGGACAGAGCGGAGCTGCCCAGGGGGATTTCCAAGGCTGTCATCTGGACCGAGGAGGCTGTCATGTGTTGTTCCCTGTACATTTTGGTTTGCTGTCCACAGCTCTCAATCTTTCCTTACACACTAGCCCCGCCTAGTATGGTACAAATACACACTCTTACCCTCCGGCTCTGTTTCTGGGGTACCTCAGCCAGCAGAGACTTGAAGAGAGGAACAGCTCCTGCTGCCAACCAAACTGTGACAAGCCACTGATTATGGGGAGCACTGAGTGCAGAGATGAGAGTAAGCATGGATAGTCACACAGATGATACCTATTTTTTCCCTAAGGACAATGATGTTAATCCTGACAGACTGTGAGGAATAAACTCTATAAGGACAATTTAATTCTGTACGGTTAATAAGGAATTGTATTCCTCACAGTCTGTAAGAAATAAAGGTATTGATATTTCCTTTTACATATTGGCAACTGTTGTTTATGTAAAGTGCCACAAATTACCAGCTAGTACTCGCTGGAGACGATCAGCTCTGTTTGGGCCTATCCTCGAGTGTCTTACCTTTGTCCCTAACACACCTGAATTGCTTCAGCACAAGGAGACCGGTTTCAGTGTCTGCTCAGTGAGATAACCAATGCTTCCAGATATTGATTTTTAAATTTTATTTATGTACATTAAGCCTATGGGGAATTCTCTTTGACCATAGATGAGGGAGGTGAATAGCCTTGCTATCAGACAAAATGCATTATAGAGTAGATTATTGCAGATGTCGTTGTGCTAAACTTGAACACTTCAACATTTAATCTCATTTTTGATCCATTTTGAATTTGTTCCCGTTTTAATATTTTCTGCTTTCCTTTAAATTGGGGATTTTCTATATTTTATTTGATCGTTCTTATTATTATTTTTGTTTGTTTGTTTTTCTATTTGCTTCATTTTATATGTTTTTCTGTACATGAAATCCAGGATAAATAAATCCACAGAGACAGTAACTGGATTAATAGTTTTCAAGGGACATGGCAGGAGTAGTGGGGAGGAAATGAGAAGCTAACAGCGACTAGCATAAGAAAATGGAAAATGTTCTAAAATTGATTGTGGTGATGACTGCACAACTCATTTAAAGATAATTGAAATATGCAGTTATATAATGTATGAATTATGTCAATAAAGCTATAATATATATTTATATATCTCTAACATATTATATAGTAAAAATATAATATATAATATCATCATAGTGACAAGTACAACATTATTTATGTAAAAGACACTTTGAGTAAAGACATGAATAAGTGATTGTAATGCAAGCATGCCATAATGGGCACTAATGAGCAGGGAAGAAAAGATAGATCATTGCACTATTGATTCTTCCTTACCTATATGCATTTTCCATGGCCTATTTTTTAAAATAATGATTTAAAAGTTGATCTTCTGTGGTCACTTTTCATGAATAAATCAAATTTTTGTCTTGGAAACATTCGGTATATAACTGCTTAATTATGTTTTAACCTCTTGCTCTAACTTCTACATTTTGGAATATAAGTTAAACTAGATGGTTAGGTATATGACAGAAGCCAGTCCTTGGGACTCCAGAGAACAATATCTACATCGACTATTATTCATTATGCATTAGAAATCGCCAACAAAACCCTTCAAAACTAATCTATTATCAAATGCAATCTGTGGATGTCAGGGAATTGTTAACAAATGAATCACCTATTTTATTTTAGTTTTCATCAAAGCAGAATTTTAGCTCTCAATTTTTAAAAATTCATTAATTCCTTAAGATAGGCAAGTGCCTTATGCCAGATAACCAATGGCATACCATTTTGTTTCAGCCAACCACAAAAATTTCTACATCTACTTTTTCAGTCAATTGGGTCTCAGGTGGCGGGCTTATGCTGCCCTGAATCCTTTCTTACCCAGGCTGAGGTTCGTTATTCTTACTGAAGCAGTATAGAAATTGAATTTACTCCAGAAAAGATGGGTCAGCTTTCTTCCACCCCACCCCATCATTTTACAATTAAGTCATTCAATGTCATTAAATGATATATGATGTAGCCCTGGAATGAGATGTCCCCAAAATAAAATCCCATGTTCTACAGCCTCTCATCCAGGGAATTAGCAACTTTTCCAATAGCCCAGAAAAATCTAGGGGAGGTGGGATACAAATATTTGGGGGAAGGAAAGAGAAGGGTAATAACTATTACTTTACCAAAGGATGCTAGATTTATATCTCAAATAATATGGTGCTTGACGGTCTCCCTAGCCCAAATTAGCATGAGATGTATTTTTGTGGGGGGTTTTCCC
>NW_022105611.1:1974793-1985573 GCF_000313985.2 Echinops telfairi | reverse complement strand
AATGACATTGGAAGATAGTCTGGTAGCTTTTTATAAGGATCCAGTAATCACACATTACGTATTTCTTCAAATTGAAAAGTATGTCTTCCCATAAATTTGTTCGTGAAGATTTGCAGCAGCTTTATTCACCTTGGTCACATTCTGGAAGCAACCAGAAGGTGTCTTTCACTAGATGAGTGGAGAAATGAACTGTGGAGCACCATGTAATGGAGTAGTGTTCAGTGATATACGGACATGCGCCCTCTCGGGATGGAGCAACATGGAGAAGCCTTAAATTCAAATTGCTAAGGGAAAGAAATAAATCTGGGAAAGTATAGAGAGTATAATCCAAAATGATAGCGCTACTAAAAATATCAGCGGTTGTCAGGGATGTGAAGAGGAGGGAGGAAATGAATAGATGGAATGCACACAGGGCGTTTTTAGGACAGTGAAATGAATCCACATGATATTGTAGTGGTGGATACATGCCTAGCATCGTGTATCTTCCAAACCCAATTGTACAACACAGTGATCTCTAACATAAACTAGGAGCTCTAATGCAAACTAGCTAGTAAGAATGCATCAATATCAATGCCTTAGTTGGAACAAATGTACCACACTAATGCAAGATGTTGATATTAATAAAAAAGCCATGTGTGAGAAGATGGGCAGGAGGGGGAATAGGGGAACGTTCTCCACTTGTAAACCTAAAGTTCTCTAAAAAGTGTATTTTTAAAAATAGTATTAGGAACCACTTATCAATGCTAACTATTGATTGTAACAATGCAAAGCGTTCAATCTTCATAGCTTGACCTTGCATATAGACCGTATATACTTGAGTATAAGCATACCCGAATATCAGCTGAGGCACCTAATTTTACCACAAAAACGGCGTTAAAAATGTGCTGAAAAACTCAGCTTATACTCGAGTATATATGGCAGTCTTTCACTCATGAGGAAACTGAGACTCTGAAAGAAATGACTGCCCCAAGATCCAACCACTGGAAAATGGGAGCATAGAGATTAGAATTGGGTCTCAGTGTTTGAAGCACAAGTTTGTAATCTCCAACTGCTGGGTCGACCCAGGGTCTACCTCTTTTTCCCTTAGCTGATGTAATACTTTGAAGGAGTCTTGGTGGTGCAGTGGTTATGAGTTGGGGTGCTAAGCACAAAGTCAACAATTTGAAACCACTGGCTGTGCTGTGGGAGAAAAATGAAGTTTGCTACGCCCATAAAGAGTAACTCTCTTGGAAACTTAGGGGCCAGCTGTACCCTGTTCTCTAAGGTCTCTATGCAACAGCATCGACTGAATAGTGGCGGATTTGGTTTGGGTGTAATAACTTGGCTTCTCTCAGAGTCACACCCACTGTTTCTCTGAATTCTTGGCATCCCCTTCCTACTGCAGGGTCAACCGTCACTCCGCTTTTTTCCCTCGAGACAAGCAATCTCAGGCCAGCCAAGAGCAGGACGTGGCAATGCGCTCAGCTCTTTCGCTGCAGAGGCCCAAGCAGCAGTGGAATTTCTCCTAGCCACCATCTTTCTCAGCCTCCACTTGCTCATCACCTCTGGCTGTCACCTCATTCCTTGTTGACTCTCATGGCCGACTGGATCAATGGAAAATCCCCACATGGAGTCATTCAGTGTGACTTCAATTGTACTCGGCAGGAGGGAGGGCAGGAGAAGGGACCTGGTAGCAAGTGAAATTCAATGACAGGCAGGCAGAACTTGGAAACAATTGATTAATGCCCAAGGCTGGCAGGAAGCTGAGGATAGGAGACACATTGCCTGATGGTATTCAACGCCCTCCCATTATTTCTACCACCCCCCATTGAACATCCAAGTCTCTCTCAGGTTCACTCTAGTACTTGCTCATTGTCTAACAAGAGGGCAGTCAAGGAAACCGTTTTCATCATTCACACACATTCAAGGAATCTCCTCTTTCTGTTCCCTGTCACTAATTTCTGTCTGAATGTCTGTGGCTTTCTTTCCATCCTAAGACTACATTTTTTAAAAACTTACTTAGAGATGGAGGACTACCTGGGAAACCTGGGAGCATACAGGCAGAGGATTAAGCACTAGACTCTTCAGGCTCACTTCTTATTAACACTGCTATCTATCCATGGAAGAGAGAAAGAAGACACAGCCCACCCTCCGCCCCCTCCCTGCCCCGCTATCCATCAGAGCACTGAATCCATCCAAAAGCTGACATTCCTTAGCAACTTTTATTGGGGAAGGCAACATGATTTGCTGAACTGATCGTATCTTTGTCCTCAGGAAATGGTGATGTGCACCCCAGCTGCCTACTTGTTAGTCCTGTGAGCTTGGGCAAATCACTTAAACTTTCTGAACCTCAACTTCCTCATATAGACTGAGAATAAAATAATTTCCATACAGAGATGTTGGGTGTAGGAAAGGACTAACTTAAAAGCAGTCCTGTAAAGCACTTACCATCATAAAGATTAGTTGGCTGTGTCCTGTTGTCAGACAGAACCATTACCTCTAGTTAAATTAAAAATCCCTGCTGCTAGTCACCCTGGAGCTGGCAACACAGCTATGTCCAATTGAGAGGCAACCTTGACACAAATCAATTCTGACTATTTAAAGTGTCTACTCCAGTGGCTTTGGCATTGGGACTCTGAATGCACTCTATGTTTCTTTATACATGTGCCATGTATCTTTGAACCCTAAGTCACATGGACACCTCATTATTCTTCAGTTTTAAACAGAATGACTATCTCTTTACCTTGATCTCCAGGATGGCTCAAAAACGAAATCTTATACATATAACATATTGTTTTAAATTTATGCCAAAAAATTCTAAACTCATCCACAAAAATTGATATACATCCAGTCATTTTTCTGTGTGACTCTTTTGTATGTTGCTGCAATTATTAAAACATGAATTTATTTTTGATGATGCAATCATTCTGTTAATTTTAATGAACAAATCTTAATTGATCATCTATTTTATGCAAGTCACCGTGATACATGTTGGGGATATAACAGGATCTATCTCTTCTCTAGGCCTCTCAATACACCGAGTAATGTATTTGTCATTGTTTCCATGTACTATCAAGTTGCTTCTGATTCATAGTGACCCTAGAGAACAGAGAAGAACTGCCCATAGGGTTTCCTAGGCTGTGATCTTTAAGGGAACGGGTCACAGTTTTCTTTTCTTTCCAGGAACTACTAGTGGGTTCTAATTGGCTACCTTTTGGATGGTACCCCAGTTTTAATGATTATACCGCCAGCGCTCCTAGGGAAATACATGAAGATCTGCAATTACCTAAAGAGGGACTATGAATAAAAGCTGGTGCACTTCTTACTTACGTTTTCCCACAGTGCTCTGCTGACACTTTGGAGGATGGAAAACACTGAGCCCGATGAAGAACACTAATCCCCGTGTGGATTAATAGCATTGACTGGCTTATTTTGAATCCTAGAGTGAGTCTATGAACATGGAAGAACCTGGTATCTAGATTTTTCAGAAAGCCCATTCCTGCAAAAAGGTCAGGCATTGCTCGCGATTACATTTACTCAGTGATGTAACCAAAGTGAAGGATTCCCTAGGTCCCTGACACTGCCCTCAGCATAAAGAAATCAAACAGAAATGCAACACGTTTCTTGTCATCAAAGAGCTTATGGTGAAAGGCGGAGTGAAACCTGTAGTGTGATAACTAAAATACCGTGTGATAAGTGCAATAATAAAGAAATAAACGGTGAAGATGGTCAACTAAAAGGCCGTTAAGGTTAAGTACTCTTTGTTTGATCAGAAAAGGCGTCACTGAGAAGGAGGCATCTGCACTGCTCATTTCCAGGCCTGAGAAGACAGGAGTAGAGGATGGGGCAAGAGGCACAGAGAACAACACATACAGAGGCACAGAAGCAGGGTCCTGTAGTATTTCTTAGTTGTAGAAGTTCTCCCACGAGGAGATTTCCTTTCACTCACTCAATTCGCATGGCATTCCTCCACAATGTTTTGCAAACTTGTCCACATACTCTAACGTGTGAGGTCTTGTTCCCGCTTTGACCTGGTCAACCATATGGCATGTAGGAGTTTGTTTCCAACTTTGAGTTTTGATGACAAGTTATCCCTAAGATAGCCATAACTCATCAGATACTAAAATTTTAAAACCATATGTTCATAGATAAGGGTAGGAATGCAGCTGTCGATAGATGTAGGTAAAGCTGGACCTGAAGACAGAGACAGTGCCGTTGCGTGAGTCCTGACTCATAGCGACCTCTGAACAATCACTCTGGTGTTGTGCTATCCTCACAACTGGTGATATCTTTGAGCCATTTTTGAAGCCACTGTGTCAATCTCCTTTATGGTATTTCTATTTAGGGCTGACCTTCTACTTCCCAAATATGATGTCCTTTTCCAGGGACAGGACTGGTATCTCTAGATAACATTTCCAAAGTTCTTGACACCAAGTCAAGAACTTCTAAGGAATATTCTGGTTTGCTTCTCCAAGACAGATTTGTTTGTTCTTTTAGCAGTCTATGGTAAATTCCATATTCTTCACCAGCACCCTAATTCAAATGCACAAATGCTTCTTCCATCGTGTTGGTTGTACATGAGGCCATTGAAAATATCATGGCTTGGGTCAGACACATCCTCAAAGTAGCATCCTTTCTTTGCAACACTTTAAAGAGGCCTTGTGCAGCAATTTACCAAATGCAATGCTTCCTTTGATCTCTTGACTGCTCTTTCCATTAATATTGATAGTGGATACAAAGAAGGTAAAATCCTTGAGAACTGCAACCTTTTCTCCATGTATCATGATGTTACCTATTGGTCCAGTTGTGAGGCTTTTGGTCTTCTCTACATGGAGTTGTAATCTATACTGAAAGCATGATGGTAATATAGGGTTATGGAATTCCCATTCTTCTCAAAGCTATCCAGAGTTTGTTAAAATCCACGCAGTCAAATGCCTTCACCTAGTCAATCAAACACCAGTAAATCCCTTTTTGGTATTCTCTACATTGAGCAAAAGTCAATCTGACATCAGCAATTCTATCTCTTGTTCCATGTCCTCTTCTGAATCCAGCCTGAACCTCTGGCAGCTCCCTGTCAATTGACTGCTGCAGCCCTTGAATGCTCATCAGCACAATTTTACTTACATGTGATGTTGTGCTATAACTTAGACATTCTTTTGAGTCATCTTTCTTTGTAATGAGTTCAAATGCAGATCTCTTCCAGCTAGTTGGCCAAGTAGCTCTTTTCCAATTTTCTGGCCATAGACCAGTGAATGCTTCCAGCTTTCATCAGTTTGTTAAAACACTTCCATAGATATTCCATCATTCCAGGATCATTGTTTTTGGCTAATGCTTTCAGTGCAGTTTGGACTTGCTTTTTCAGTACCATTGGTTCTTGATGATACACTACCTCTTGAAATGGTTATATGTTGGCAGATGCTTTTTGGTACAGTGACTCTATTATTCTTTCCATTTTCTTTGGATGCTTCCTGTATATATCAATATTTTGTCCCCCAAATGTTTCAATATTGCAACCCATGGCTTTTTTCTTGAATTTGTTCAGTTTAAAATATGTTGAGCATATTCTTCCTTCGTCTTCTTGAGCTAGCCTTTGGAATTTTCTGTTCAGTTCTTTGACTTTCTAATTTTTCCATTTGCTTTAGGTACTCTATAATTAAAAGCAAGTCTCAGAATATCTCCTAACATCCATTTTGATATTTACTTTCCCTCCTGTCTTTTTAATGGTCTTTTGCTTTCTTCATGTATGATGTCCTTAATGTCATCCCATAGCTCATCAAATCTTCTGTCCTTCATGCTCCATGGTTATGGTGTGGGACCATGGCCATTGAACTCACTACAGTGGTTCATTTTATATTGATTTTCCTTTATCTGGTTTACCCTTGTTACAATAATGTCATAATCAAACTGTCTACAATTACCCTAGTTAACCATGCCATCTTTCTGACTTTGTGATACAAATGTTCTTTGGTAATGTGGGTAGGAGTATCGGAAGCCACAGAATAACAGTGCTATATATATCTGACACACACTTTTACTCAATAGTCAATGATCCAAAATATAGTTTTTCTGTTATCTTTTTTAAAGAATATAAATAACATGGAACAGAATGAAAATTTTACACACATTTTATAAATAAGACATGACTTCAAGGACATTTATTATCTACTGAGTATCATTTTCAGCTATGACCCCTAAATCTCTCAGCCAGCCTTGATAAAATTGATTCTTCTGTGCTATGAGATGGAAGAATTTTAGAAACTTTATATAGGTCATTTTTTCCCTACTATTTTTAGTAATTAGCCTTTAGGTTTAAAGGATATTGTCCAAGAAAAGCAGAGGTTTTGTGTTGTCCTTACTTTATCCCCTTGGGGGATGGATATTTCATTTTCCCTTCTTTTCTTTTTCCATTTCACCAGCTGTGCGGTAGGTAAGATGATGAGGCAGTGGAATGAGGATATGTCGGTCAGCACAATGAGATTAGCAGTATGGGACCATTCGTAAACTCCATAACGTAACTCAGAATGAGCTTTCACTCTACCCTGTGGTCATAACCCTAGTCTCTATTGATAGCTCTGATGACAAGTGGACAGCAAATGTGAAGAACTTGAACTTCCCAAATGGTAACAGGCACAATTCTGTCTTTTCAAACCTTGACAACTTCACATTGGCTTCAGCACCAAGAAATCACTACCAAAGATTCGTGAAAGCTGTGTTAGAACACTGCTACAGAAAAACCTGATTTTGTCATTATGAACACTTCATTTTTCTCATTTATCACATGCAATTTATCAGTAAATCCTTCTTGCTTTGTGTAAAGACTATATCCTGAATCTGACCACTTCTCACCGACTTCTTAAACTACAGCAACCAGCGACATCATCATCGCTCACATTGCATAGCCTCCCAGCAGATCTCTTTCTGTCCCACATGCTTCCTGACTACTCCTAATACAGTCAAAGGGGTATTTTTAAAATATCATTCAGGTAAGAAGATCCTCAGATAGAACTCTTCCAGTGTCTTTCCTTATCATTCCTGTCCAAACCAAACCCCCTGCCATCTAGTCAATGGTGTCTCATGCGACCCCCTATGGGTTTCTGTGACTGTCTGTTAACTGCAGTAAAAAGCCCAGTCTTTTTCCCATGGAACTCCAGGTGGCTTTGAACTGCTGAATCTCAGACCGCAAACCAAGGCATAACCATTACACCACCAGGGTTCTTACACCACCAGGATGCCACAGTCCTAGTCAAAGCCAGAAAACCCTTCAAAAGGTTGCCATGGCCTTCACTCCGCTTCTCATGGAAAGTGAGGTGGCAACAAAAGTCCATTTCATAGTCCCCAGAGAGGCTGGCTCTCCCAAAATGCTGCCTTCCTTGATCTGGAGGGACGGGGTGCCAGGTGTCTTGCAGCACATGGGCATCCCCAAACTGAAAATGTTCTTAGCTCTTACACATGCTTATGGGTTCCTAACTGTATACTATGTCTTGCTTCATTGCGAAGTTCTTCAAGAATAGTCCTTTTATTAATATCATACCACTCACAATATTTGGATCGTCAATATATCATACCCATACAGATCTATATATGCCATGTTTATGGTCGATCATTATGTATAATTCTGGTGTAATCATGCACTGGATGTGTATGCGCATGTGTTTTAAACCCAAATCCACTGCAGCGGGTTGGTTCTAACTCAGTAGGACTGGGTACAATTGCTGCTGTTGGTTTTGAAACTATAACTCTTAATGGAGTAGAAACCCTTGTTCCCTCACAGTTGCTGGTTGTTTCGAACTGCGGACCTTTTGGTTAGCAGTCCAATGCCTAACCACTAATCCATGAGGGTGTATGTAGAAGTATGTGTCTGGGTCTGTGGCTAGGTCAATTTCTATGTATATGTATGAAATCAAGAGAGACCAGTCTCTGGAAAAGGACATCAAGCTTGGTAAAGCAGAGTGGTAATGAAGAAATGGGAGATCCTACATAAGGTGAATTGACACAACTGCTTCACTAACGAGCTCAAGCATAACTAACATTATAAGGATGGTCCCGGACTGGGTGTGTGTGTGTCATTCTGTTGTACATAGGGTCACTATGAGTTGGAACTGACTTGATGGCATTTAACAACCACACACACACACACACACACACAAAACCAAAATCACTGCCGTCTGACTCATAGAAAACACATACATGCACATACATACACACACACGCACACATATGACTATATTGCAAATGGTGTTCCAGTTCATACATGCATGCTTCTTTCAAATAAAATGTGTTTAAATATATCTCTGTGATCAGTGGATGGCTACAGACAAATTCTCTGAGTAATATACCTTAGTCTCACTACAGTGCTTTTAAAAATGATACATTTTGCCATGGAAATCTAATTTTGAGGACAGTGACAATATAAAATTTTTAGCAAAATTCAAATATACATTTTCCCCACTCATTGAAACTTGACAAACATCTACCAGAATGATCACCCACATAAACTCAATGTTTTTAAATGAACTAAGTATTTTAGAGGTACTATGGTGGTGCAGTTGTCATTCATTGGGCTGCTAATCACAAGCTCAGTAGTTCAAAATCACCAGCTGCTCCACAGGAAAGGGATGGGTTTTCTTACTCCTGTAAAGAGGTACAGCCTCAGAAACCCACAGGGGCAGTTCTACCCTGTTCTATAGGGTAGTTCTAATTTGACAGTGAGAAATAATTACCAGGAATCTGGAAAGGCTTTGAAAATAAACACCAGGCCAGGAGACCAGCAAAGGTTACAGTAATTGTTTTTCAGAATTCCAGAGGAATAGTCTTGATATGGTTTATCAAAGAAAGCACGACCACCGCAAAGGTTTTTTATGAAGGAAGGGTTAAGACAACTGAAAACTACATTGGTGAGAAAAAGGCCAGAAAATGGCACCTATGAACCTGTTTATCCTTTGAGATTGGCAAGGGCTATGCTATGAGAATTTCTCTGTGGGTTTTCCCTTTCTTTTATTAGTTTGGATTTAACAGACATGTCATAGCTTTCCATATTTCAACCACATCAGCTTTGACTATCTACCCTACAACCCTAATTTTGCCCTTTCAAAGTTATTTTGGTTCACCAAACTCAGAATATTTCAAAAGAACACAATCTGAATTCAGCAAAGATGCCAAAATTTCAACTTTGAAATAGTCTAAATCGAGGAGCTGTTCAGAGGAAGGTTAGAGTGATGGAAATATTCCAATCAGACATGCATATATCCTGATGGAGGATTTGTCTAGGAACAATACCTTCACATTTTGATATTTTCTCTTAATGAAGGTTTCTATGATTTGTAGCAATACTTTTTTTATTTCCTGTATGTTTATGTGTGTAACATAATTTCCTGTTAACTTGAGCATTTATAAAACTCTAGGGGTGGAGTCTAGCCCATCGATTAGGCCACAGCCTGATGCGGACTTGTGGGCATGGCCTTTCCATGAAGAGATTCCTTGAAACGCCTCCCCCCCCCTGCCTTCAACTTCCCACTGGTGAGCCACTCTGAGACCTGCCAGAGCCTTGCGATGAACTGCGCCACCGCATCCACACGACTTTGTACCCTGTGATCTTCCTACAATCTGTACCATTGAATTTGGCTACCCGAGTCAGAAGAAGGACTTATGGACTACTATCAGACTTATGGACTCGAGTTAGACTGAGCTGGGACGTTTCCTCCATGTATAATTACTTCATGATATAAAGTTCTCTCATGCATACAGGAGTATCTCCGAATTTGTTGTTCTAGTCAAGCTAGCCGAAGAGAGGATGTGTGAAGCATTTCCTTTTATTTGTCATTTCTGTTACTATCAGATAAAATTTTTAATTATGTGTGCAAGTACATCAGACTATCTGTGGATTTTATTCCAGGACACTGCAGGAGGCGTGGCAAAACAGGCACTATGTTATGGGATATTGGGATTTGAAAATCTAATCTATCTGTGCCACCTCTGAGCTCCCCAAAGCCCCAGTACTCACATCTCCACTAGCTTACTGCTGAGCAATCCAGAAGAGTTAAACCTCAGGGCTTTAGCTCTGGCTTGTCTTTCTGCCTAGCATGCTCTTCCCTCAGGCAGCCATGTTGCCTTCTATCTCAATTACTTCAGATGAACGCACAAATGCCACCCGAGAAGTATGTCCATGCCTAAACACAATTCATGAAAGAGCAACTCTAACTACTCTTGGTGTTCTTTCTTCTTTACCCCATCTGACATCACCATAGCACTTATCACCTAAACTATGATTTTATATATATATATATATATATATATATCATTTGCCTCTGCCTATAGCCTACTTTTAACTTCATACAATCAGACTCCAGATGGAAAATGAGTCCTCTTTTTGTGACAGTTTCACTCCACTCTGACAACAACTGATGATTGGCAGCTGCAGACTTGGAGTTGACCTAAGTTTAACTCTTGTGGGACAATACACCTATATGAGTTATCTGATGTACGACACAGCTGTGACCCACAATGGAATAAAAACGACATGCTAACAGTAGCTATATCAATTATATTAGCTTGGGGGACTTTTATTTTAAAAATCTGATCGCTTAGCAGTCATAGCTAATTTATGCTCACTTTAGGGCCCACTATTGTCCTGCTAAAGCCAGTTTTCAGTTTCAATATCACAGGAAATAGCCATCAGTTCAATGTATGTAGGACAGAAAATGCAAAGCTGTCAATGTGTTAATTTATTTCTAAGACCACTGCATCCTAGAAAACAAAGCAAGTTAACAAGCTTTTGCCTGAACAGATTTCAACCTTTCATGCC
>NW_022105611.1:1972139-1974332 GCF_000313985.2 Echinops telfairi | reverse complement strand
CATTAGTTCATTTAACCATAAGACACTTAAGAAAATATTTTTAATAAGGAAAATATCTTTAGAAATCTGGGAAGATGGCTGCATGGTACAGGTAACTGCATGTGGAGTTCTGTGGGTGATTGCTGGTTTGGGGGATAGAGAGGCTGAGTGGAGAGTCTGTGCTATACAGGTGGGTGTTGCGGTACCCAGGGGTTCTGTACCAGCACGTGGGCTGGCATCCCCATGCTGTTGACCTGCCCTATCCCCAACACACACAGCGGCAACACATGGCCTGGCATTGGTCTGCTTCACCTGAACAGACCCAGGTGGGCCTGCCATCTACTGCTACCACTTTGCATCCCACACGATCCCACCCAGTACCACTGCCACTTCATGGCCAGGTCGGCCCCACCACTGCCTGCCACCACAACAGCTTCACTGCCCACACCGCCCCATCCCCCCACCACTGCCGCTTCACAGTCCCACCCCTGCCCACAACCCTTGCTGCTTTTGGCTCATATCCCAGCACCATGCAGGTCTCCCCCACTGGTGCCCCAGTGCCCCAACACCACACAGTTTCCTCAGGCTGGCATCCCCATGCCACACACATCCCTGGACCAATGCTTCAGCTTTCCATGCAATCAGCCTGCCCAGTACCACCCCCTCTCCCTGCGACCTCTCCTCACACACTGTCAGAGAGTGTCACCCCAAGCTGCCCTCCAAATAGATAATTCCAGCTGCCTAGGGAGAGAGCAAAACATCAGTTAGACAGAGGTTCATCACAATCATGAAGAACAGTTGGCTCCAGGAGGTCCTTACACTGATTCTCGTCAGCCTTCCAGAGAGAAAACACAGGGCTCCTGGTATTCTAGGAAAATGGCTTCAAGCTCCATCAAAACAACCTGCAGACAACAGCCTACATAAGAAACCACAACAAGAAAGCAAGAGAAACAAAATGCAGTGTCAGAGGAGGATTTGAACCTAGCGATGCATATCGAAGAGGCAGACTTTGAACCGCTACAGAAAGCTATCTTAAGAATGCTGCTTGAAGTCATAAAGGATATAAGAGAATCAAGAGAGAAAAAGAATGAAAAAATAGCATTGTATCCACTTACCAAATGGTAATACAAGAGTTAAGAGAGAAAAAAAACACAGCAGAAGAGAAGCATACAGAAAGAGTCTTTCCCAACAAGCTGGAAGAGGCAAAGTATCTTATTGGCAACCTCAAAAAATAGACAAGCAGAATGCTACAAATGTAAGACAATCAAAAAAGTTAACCTAAGAAACTGAAGAAAACCTGAGAACAGTGACTGATGCTATGAAGAACAATATTCAGATAATTGGGATATCAGAAGAAGACAAAACAAAGAAATCAACAGACAGAATAGCGAGGGAATTCCTGGGGAAAAATTTCACCAATTTAATGAATGAAAATCAGACAATTATCCAGCAATCAGAAAGGACACCAATCACATTGAACCACAAGAAAAATATGCCAACGCATATCATAGTCAGATATCCAACTTTGAGGAGAAAGAGAAAATCATAAGAGCAGTTAGAGTATGATAATACAGTCACTTATATGGGTTTTCAGATGAGAGTAGGCTAAGGCTTATCAGCAGACACCATCAAGAAGAGGAGAGAGTGGAGTAGCATCTTCCAAAAATTGAAGGGGAATAATGGTAACCCAATGATCTTTTATCCCACCAAACTGTCCATCAAAACAGACAGAGAGTTCAAAGCTTTTCTGGACAAGGATATATTTAGAGTATTTAAAAAAAAACACAAAAAATTCTTTCTAACTCACTTTGGACAAAAGACCATCATTCACGAAGCACTAACATGAGACCATATAGCATAACCCTATCCAGAAATCAATACAATGAAAGTAAAGCTCAAGACGTCATTGATCCACAGTGAAAAGAAAGCAAAAATGCATCCCCTCACACAGACACAGCACACTGCTAAAAAGGGAGGTAGGAAAATATCTAACACAAAAGATACAAGATGAGAGAAAAGAATCCACAGATGGATGTGGTAACTGATTTTTCAATGGTCTGAATTCATCCAATAAATAACAAAGACTAGAAGACTGGATTAAAAAACAGAACCCGTAAATATATTGTCTACAAGAGACACATCTCAAGCTAATAGATAAAAACAAATTGAGGATCAAAGACTGGCAAAATGTATATCATGCTAATAGCAACTTTT
>NW_022105611.1:1970026-1971266 GCF_000313985.2 Echinops telfairi | reverse complement strand
ATCAATGCAGTAAAAATCTGGTTCTTCGAAAAGATTAAAAGAATCAACAAGCCATTGGATAATCTAACCAAAGAGAAAGAAAGAACCATCAATATTCATGATGAGGGATGAGAAAAGGGAAATTAAAGTGGACCCTAATGAAATTAAAAGATTAATTATGCAGAACTACGAAAACCTGCACTCCAATGAATTCAACAACTTAGAAGACATGAACAAATAATTGGAAGAACAATCCCTCCCCAGCTTATCTCATGAAGATATTAAGAACTTGAACAGACCTATATCAGAAGAAGAAATAGATAAGGTTATTGAGGAACTACCAAACCAGCCCAGATGGCATCACAGGAGAATTCAGGGAAGAGCTGACACCAATTCTACACAAGCTTTTCTTATTTTATGAAGATAGTATAATAATGATACCAAAACTGGACAAGGATCCCATAAGAAGAGAGAATTACAGGCCAATGTCTCTAATGAACATCAATGCAAATATCCTTAACAAAATGTTGGCCAATAGAATACAAAAGCATATAAAACAAACAACTCATCATAACTCAATAGGATTCATACCAGGATGCATAGTTTAACATCCAAAAACCCATCAACATTGACCACCATACTGAAAAGAAAAAGGACAAGAACCACATGGCAATATCAAGAGACACAGAAAAAACATGTGACAACATTCAACACGCATTCCAAATTAAGACACTCAAGAAGATAGGCTTGGAAGGAAATTACCTCAATATAATACATGCTATAGATGAAAAACCAACAGTCAGAATTACAATCACTGGAGAAAAGATGAAAACATTCCCACTGAAAAAGGGGACCAGACAAGGGTGTACCTTGTCCCCACTTTTATTTAACATTGTCCTGGAGGTCATAGGTAATAACATAAGGCAACAGAAGGACATTAAATGTATTCATCTGGGGAAAGAAGTGAAACTATCATTATTTACAGATGATATAATTCTGTAATAGGAGTGCTAGAGCGATAGAGGAATATGGTAAAATGGCTGGATATAAGATCAACAAACTGAAGTTTATTGGATTGCTATATACATTGGATGTGATCACAGAAAAAGAGATCCAGAAAGTAGTACCCTTCACAATAGCCAAGCATAAATTGAGATATATATATGGATATACTTAATAAAAAAAATCTGTATGAGAAAAACTATAAAACATTATTACAAGAAACCAAAAGAGACCTTCACAAATGAAAAGATAGCTCATG
>NW_022105611.1:1956128-1968346 GCF_000313985.2 Echinops telfairi | reverse complement strand
TGCAATGTTCATCACTGTAAACTTCACAATTGCAAAGAATTGGAAACAGCCAAATTTCCATCAATAGATGAATGGGTTGAGCAAATTTAGCTTAGCACAAAAGAACGGGTACAAATGAGTCCACTGAGGTAAGTTCAAACAAAAGAACAGGGAAGATGTACCTACCGCGCACTTCCTGGGCTGAGGACCAGATACTCTGGCAGGAGCCAGACTAAATACAATGATGCAAATGTCATCAAAAAATAAAAAGAAAGAAAGAAAAGAAAAAAGATGCAGATAACAATTGTGTGGAAAGACATCTTCCAAGGTCCACAGAAGGGTGGGGGAAGGAAAAAAGATGGCAATGGGGGAACAAGGTACTAATCCACCCAAGGGGGAGTATTGGTTACGTCTGCACAGGAAATGGGGAAAAAGCGTAGACCTCATACCGGTGCGCTAAACTTTGAAGAGGATGTTCTTGCTTGGAGCAGCGTGCTCACAGAGAGGTCTGCCAGGCTAGCCCCAGCTGGAGACATGACATTCCCCTTCCTAGATGACAGCACTACAGAGGATGGCACTGAAGATACTGTTCAGGTAGGCAGCTTGTCTGACATGCCCACATGGGGGTAAACCAAGAGGGCAATGCTTGCACCTCATCTGAACTGGTTGGGGAATATTCACAAGGGGGCACACTGAGGAGGAAGGGCCCCTGGACACTCCGGCCTTGACTGCAGGAAGAGCCATGGAGTCTTGCAGAAGGCACCCCCCTCGGACAAAAATGCTGAGGACCAAAAGGGTATAAGTTCTGTTAGGTAAGCAGGTCCTGGGTTATGGATCCCTGAGAGAAAAGGGAAATGGACCAATGGATTATATCAGGGCTGCTCGCTACTTAACAGAGGAATACACATTGACTATGGGTCAGGATAACATTTAGACTTGGAACTATTTGTATGGTCTCTTTTTTCCATTTAATAGGTGATATAAGATTATCAGATATCTTTACACCTTTAAATTTTGTATTACATCTACTGGGGCTACTAGAAAATTTCAAACTACCATTGTGATTCAGATTCTACTTTTATTAGAGAGTACTACTGTTGAAATTACAAAGCTGAGCACATAGATGTCCTCGAGATCACAGTGCATTCTACTTGGGGAGCTGGGACTGTCTACAAATCAGTGCAATTCAAGGCTGTGGGTGATATCTGCCAAAGAGGTGAGATGAACAAGGTTATTTAATGGTTCAGAGGAGATAGAAGTTTCTCCTGATGGGGATAATTGAATATATATAGTGGCATGGTTACAAATAAAATTTCACAGAATTACAAATCTGAATATATTCTTTCACCCATGGGCTATCATAGAAATATGACATCGCTCTGAAACTCAAAGGAAAAGCGGTGATTATGAACTCCGATGCTCAATCAACTACCTACACAAAGGATGAGACTGGAATGGATTGACCACATGCACAGCAACCCCAAGACTGTTCATATGTAGCAGATTTACTTCATCTAAGAAACATTTCTTAAATACCTGCCAAGTGTGAAGACCAAGATATTAGATTACAATTAAGAGTTAATTTTCTCAGTCCTCTTTTCCTACGCTACACACGTGATAGGAGACAGTGATACAGAGAACTGACAAAAAATAAACAATAGGGTGTAGGAAGGGAAAGCAAGAGGCCCAGAAAATTCTTCAAATTAGTAAGTAGCCTCTGAATAATGAGAATTCATTATATCAGCACAAATCCACTGGGACTAGGCTGAATTTTCATTTTTGATTAATTTAAAGAAACTCAACCTAATTTATGAACCAGCAGGATGTTTTGAAAGATAAACAAAACTGTCTGCAATTTTAATTTCTCCTGTGTCCAGCTCCGATTTCACATTTACCTCATTCTCTCAATTGTTATGGACTACTGACTCTTTGACAACTTAAAGAACCAGATGTGCGTCCAACCAAGACGCTAAATTCTCCTCCTGAGAGTTCACCTCCACGGGAATTCCTATAAAAGGTGCTATAAAACGTGAATCTTCCTTGCAGTATTTGAAGAGCTGCTCTTGGCTCCGCATGGCGTCGTGTTACCTGGAGACTGTTCAGCATGTATTGTTCCGAGGCTGTAGTTTTCAAGTGCAAATATGATATAAGCAAGACCACTTGAGACATCAAAACATATTGAGATGTCATTGTAATTACACAGGACACAGACCTGGCCAGCACACCAGGACTCTGTACATGCAGGGGTGGTTTCATCCAAGCCAGCTCTTCATCTTCCTGTGACAAACCAAACCAGTGTGAGTGCCTTTCTGGAATTATAAACACTGCCAGTAAGCTCTCCAGTGTGGGGCCAGCATGGAGTACTTTTTATATGCCAGGCCTGCTATGGACGTGAGTATTTCTAACCATGCCAACTGGAGTTATTAGAGTGATTCATTTCTATTTTTAAAATGAAGAAGTCAGGGCTTTGTGTAGTTGGAAAATGCAGGACCAGAATCAAGCTAAGTCACTTGAGCAGAGTGAGCAAGGATGCAAACCCAGATCTATCTGAACCCACATCTATATACCTAAACTCCATGACATTCAATGGATTTTATTGTAATAATGTAGACATGCATGCACTCTATGATTCTGCAAAATATTTACATACAAGTCAAGACATAAACAAGACCGCCCACCTTCCTTCTTTCCTCAGCACAATGGGCTTGTGGCAGCAGTCCCACCGTAACACCTAGTTGGTACGCTGCCATGTGTTGTGCTTTGTACAGGTGACATGTTTTATTTTGTGGACCCCTTCCCGCCTCATTCCACAGAGGCTTTGAGATGACCGACTGGGTCCCCTAACGACCCTAAGTTCCTATTTCCCCATTTGTAAATGGAGATAGTAACACTAATCGCAATACTCACACCTGCTGCTACTAAGATCAAATAATGCATCTGAAAAGATTGTATTTATAACCAGATGTTGTCAGACCAGCGTAACTTTGCCAGGGACATTGCAGCTAAAATATGAATTCCAGACTCCAAGACCTTTTTCTTTTTTTGAAATTTACTTCACCCTTAAAAGTGAAAGGAAGGCAAACAAAACAGTCCGTTGCCTTGTTTCTTACTTCCAATTACACAGAAACTTGGAATGCACTTATTGTAATTAATTAATCAGGTTCCTCATGCTGACATTGTCGAGTTCAAATAAAGATGATAGCAGGCCTCATTCTAGAGCAAGCATGCTACTCAGAATGCTTCCGGAGATGAAGTTGAATGCTCATTGACCAACTTCAGAGATATTAAAAAGCAACCCCTCAAGGTATACGTTCCTGGACACGCTAATCTGTGAATGAGGTCAGAGAGTAAAATGAAGCCCTCACAGGTAAATATTGAGCCAGGTGTTAAAACACCACAAGACACCACACATAAATAGCAGTTGCTGGAAGGAATGTAGAGACCTCATCACCTGGCAACAGCCTCGAAGAAGGCTTTCTCATGAGGGATGGTGGGAAAAGAAAATCAAACATCCTTGGTGTGTGGCCAGGCCTCCAGGTCTGCACACACCAAGCTGTCCTTCAGAGTCCAAAAGGAGTTACTCAGGGACTGTGAGAAAATACAAAGAACAGGGCAAAGAATAGCGTGATTGCTCACGAACAGGAAATAGACACGCGACAAGCTCGATTCATTCCTGCAATTCAGATGTTCTTGAAACTATTGTCCAGAGATATCATATGGGGAAATTTTTACTGACATGGTTCAGACTCTGGTCTTTGGAAAGTTTGTGCTAGACTCACACATGTCATGCATATAGGAGATAGAGAAGGTAATTAACCTTTACTGAGTATCTAACAAGTATTGTGTCATGTGCTGGCTGGTTAGTTCATATTATGGATACTTTTAATACTCATGGAGCTCCAAATCAGTCCCAGTTTACAGAGTGGGAAAATGAGGCTCAGAGATTAAAATGACTTGCTCATGGCATACAGTAAATGATCAAGTCAGGATCCAAATGCATATTTCTTTGCTACTCAAATCCATACTCTTTCTACTTTATCACAGTCCAACCATATCTCAGCAGTCGCGATCACTAGCTGAACCTGACACACACCACTCATCCACCATGATGTGTACACTATTGGAACTGGACTTGGCACTTGACAAGAACCTAATTATGCCATGAATTTTGCTCACTAAAGCTTTTCCAGCAGTGACATCTGATCTTCTATTTATTTTACTCCACATAGGATTTTAAATGGAAGTTCTTATATATAAGCTTTTGTAAACATAAAGGACTAGTACCCAAAGGGATTGTAGAAAGCAAATGGTCTAAATCCTCTAATCTTACAGATAGGGAAGCCGAGGCACTAAAGAACTAGGAGTATCTATTTAAGACGATACAATTAGTAGTGAGGACACCAACAGGGTTGAGGCCTGTATATGCTTCAGGGTATTTTTAATATTGGGAGTTCTGTCATCCAAGATCCATACAAATAAACGATATTATTCAATCAGATAATATCGAGCTTATTGTTTCCACCTAAAGGGACAGCAAGATTAATTAGGCATGTATATTAATAGGGAAATGCCCTAGAGTTTAAAGCTCAATCATCTGGATGCAGATCCAAATTTCATTTGCTTTGTGATCTTGGAGAGAACATATTCAAACTCTGGGAATTTTCTTTATCTATAGAATGGAAATATGATTCCTTTCTTTAGTAAATTACTTTGAGGGCTTCATAAAAGAACAGGGGCAAAACATCTGACACAACAAAGCAAGGAAAATATATGATACACAGTAATCATGCTATAAACTCATTGCCAGCAATAGGATGTCGACTCATTAGCAGTCCTATGGGAAATAGTAGAACCGCCCCTGAGAATTTCTGAGACTGTAACTATTTATGGGAGTAGAAAGTCCTGTTTCCCATGGAGTTGGGGGTGGCTTTAAAATGCTGACTATATAGTTAGCAGCCCAACTTGTAACCACTGCACCACCAAATCAGAAGTTTTGAGAATTAAATTTATCCTCTGACTTCTACAAATGGATTAAAGCATTGCAAGTAAAAATAGTAACATTGCCTTTACCATCTAACTCAGAAACAACAAAGCCCACAGAGAAGAAGCACACAAGCCTGTGTGAACACGAGGTGTTGAAGGGATCAGGTAGCAGACATCAAAGAATAAAAACCATCATGGTATGACCACCTTCCCCACATAAACGCTGAAAACAATTGTGTGCATAAGTGTGGTGAAGAAGGATGATGGTGCCCGGCTATTGAGACCTATAGTGTCTGGGGACTTAAAGGCTTGAAAGTAAACAAGTGGCCATCTAGCCCAGAAGCAACAAAGCCCACATGGAAGCAGCACACCAACATGTGTGATCATGAAGGGCCAAAGGGACCAGGCTTCAAACACCAAAGGTGGGAGGGGGGGGGATCATATCAAATGATATCATCGTGAATGGGGTGCGTGATGGGGACCCAATGCCCATCTGTAGACAACTGGACATACCTTGCAGAGGGGTAGTGGGGAGGAGATGAGTCACTTAGGGTTCAGTATAGCAATAATGAAACCCACAACCTTCCTCTAGTTCTTAAACGCTTCCTCCCCCAAACTACCATGACCCCAATTCTACCTTGCAAACCTGGTTAGACCAGAGGATGCACAGCGGTACAGATGGGAACTGGAAATGCGGGGAATCTAGGACAGATGAACCCCTCAGGACCAGAGGTGACAGTGGCGATACCAGGAGGGAGGGTGGGGGGTGTAGAAAGGGGGAATTGATCACAAGGATCTACATATAACCTCCTCTCTGGGAAATGGGCAACAGAAGGGTGGGTGAAGGGAGACACCGGGCAGTGTAAGATAAGATCTAATAATAATTTATAAAGTATTAAGGGTTCATGAGGGTTGGGGAGTGGGGGGGAGGGGAAAAAGGGAAAATGAGCTAATTCCAGGAACCCAAGAGGAAAGCGAATTTTGATAATGATGAGGGCAACAAATGTATAAGTGTGCTTTACACAATTGATCTATGTATTGTGATGAATTGTATGAGCCCCAATAAAATGATTTAAAAAAATAGTACCATTGCAATGACTATTAAATTATTTTAAACACACTTAAATCCTAGAATTTGGGTGAAAACTTAAAAGAGATAAAAGATTGGTAACAATATTAGGTCTACTAAAAATATACAGCCCAATTGCCACTATAGTTATACAAAATGTATACAAAAATGTATAACCAGTTGCCATAGAATCAACTCTGACTCCTGACGGTGACCCCCATGCCCATGTTTCAGAATATAAACATTCCCAAATGGCTGCTTTTTGTGGAAGTAGATCACCGGGTACTTCTTCCAAGAAGCCTCAATCTTTTGTTGAGCAGCCAAATATATTCCCTAAAGCACTTGCACCATTCAGGGACTTCACAGTATAAAAACATTGATGTGAAAATGTGGACAGTTGATACATTTTTTTATCCACATTGTCATCTGTCTATCAGTATCATTTTCTTTATGAATAAAAATTGTTTATTGCCATAACTGTGCTAGTTCAAGAATCATAAGGCCAAAGTGCTCACATGATTCAATCAACAGCTTGGCTTCCTACTTGGCCTCTTCTTTTATTGCGACAAATTGTACTCAACTCTATGTTACATCCTCTGCCTTCCTAAAATGGTATCTATTCAGTCAGTGGTAGGAAATGTAAGTGTTCACTGTTTCCGATGTGGCAGCACACCTAGGAAAGCAATCTGGTAACCTGATTAAACCCCAGGCTCCTGGCATCTGTGTAGTCTGCAAGCTCAGCCTCTTTGGACCCCTTCTGTTCCACCATGGAGTCCGGAAGGCTTAGACCTAGCAACCCAGAATGGAATCTCTTTAAAAATAAATGAGGATTTCTTTTACAGTACTCAAGTACTGCAAGAATGAAGTCTTTTAAGGACACACTTTAGTAATTAAGGTTCTTCTTTTAAAAATGATTATATGAATGGTGTCTCCAATTGGACCTGGTCTTCCTCAACCAGAATCACTGCACTTGATCATGGAAGATCTGGGGTATTAGTTAAAATTGGTTTGTGCTAATAATGGCAGGCAATTGTCTCCCACTGTCTGTTGGTTTTAATTGAGTGTGGATTGAACAAATAGACTTATTACCTCTAAACTAATTCCATTTAATCTTTCTGGCATTTTCAGCAGAGGAAATGAAGGCCAATGGAGAAAGGAATAATAAGTACTCAAATTCTAAGAACCACCAAATTTCCAATGTCATCAGAAAGGATATTAGTAAGTTAATGGGAAGCATTAGCCCACACTTTTTATAAATGTCTAATTCCTCATCACTTTTACCCACCCACCTGAGCCACATAACCAGGGAATTTCCTGAGTCCAGAAAATTCAATTTTAAGGCTGTCACTGTGAATCCTGTAATCCTATCCTTAACTCCAATAATCAGGCTTGTTGATTCTCCTTATAATCAAACCCCATCACCCTTGTCTTCTAATTTTAGAATTTGGATTCATAATAATTTTCATAATTAAATTACTGCTCAGTATACCTGTTTGTTTTTCCCCCAACAACAAAAGGAATCATTATGATGAACTAAACATTACATATAAGTTAAAACTTTAGTTTTATTTCAATCCTCAAAAATTCCAGTGAGGCAGATGCAATTCTGCAGATATAATTATCCCCATTTTATAGACAAGGATTTGGAGGAATAACATGCTATAATAAGCAGGAAATGAAATTTTGCATTGGACCGAATTTGAGCCACTTCTTTCTAATTAGACAGACACTCTTCAGACTTTAGACAGCCACTCCTCTTCAGACCAGCTTCAAGCCATGGGCGTCCAAAAGAACAAGCAGATACGTCTTGAAAGAAGTATCGGAAGAGTGTGTCTTTGAGGCGAGGATGGTAAGACTTTGTCTCATGAACTTCGGACGAGTTGTCAGGAGAGCTATAACCCTGGAGAAGAACGTGATGGTTGGTAAAGTAGAGGGGCGGCAGAAAATAAGAAGACCCTTGATAAGATTGATTGATACTGTGGCCGAATCATGGGCTCAAGCATGAGGATAGCAAAGGACCAGGCAGTGTTTTGTTCTGTTGTGCACAGTTCCATGGGTTGGACCAACTCAATGGCGTCTAACAACAGACATACACTCATTGCCTAGCAGTGTGCAGTAGTGACTTCCTGCATTTTGCATCATTTCTTGTGGTTGTATGAGTTTGAAGAGGGGCTTATAGACTAATATTGGACTTATGGACTGGTATTGGACTTATCAATTTGAGTTGGACTGGGCTGGGATATTTTCTTCATATATAATTGCCTCTCGATAAAAAGCTCCTTTTCATACATACATGAGTGTCACTGGATTTGTTTGTCTAGTCAAACCGGCGTAACACACAGTGTATAGAGACAAGAAAATAAATAGCACTACCATCTGCAAGAGCTCGGATGGATAGTAGATTGCAAATTGGGATGCCAACCACAAGGTTGTCAGTTCAAGGTTACCAGATGATCCCTAAGAGAAAACTGAAGCTTTCTACTCCCTTAAGAATCTACAGCCTTGAAACACAGGAGCAGTTCTACTCTAAGGTTGGGTTCCCCGCTATCAGCACCTGTTATAGGTTAGTCGACTAATAGCAGTGAATTTTGCATTTTGAGACCATGAAGACAAAAGCACATAAGCTGTGTTACATTAGCAACGGAGAGGGCAATTCACTCTTCCTAAAAAAATACTATGAAGGACTTATGGTTATAGTAATTCTGGAAAGAAGAGGAGGAGAACCATGGTGAGCAGGCTTTTCAGAAAATAGAATTTCATACGTGATGTTAGTAGTGACTTCAAATTTAGGTGTTTGGAAGGAGTGTGACAATATAAAAAGTTAATAGACTGTTAGAAGGGAATAGAGGCTTTTGGACGCAAGCTAGCAATGTTGAACAATGTCCGATGGCAAGGATGCTTTAATAAGAGTAAATTTTGCCCAAAGTTTGAAAGCACCTGGTGGGAGACACATGGCACTATGCTGATAGACCCTGATCCCTGGGAACTGGAGGAGCCACGTGGAGACCCCTGCCAGTGCTGAGATGCTTACAATGCCACTGGATCCAAAGCTTTTCTACCCACTGACCTGTGATCGTCCTGCATTTGGTGTCATTGCATGTGTTTTGTGAGTCTGAAGAGGACTTTATAGATTGGTATCGGACTAATATCGGACTGATGAGTTTGGACTGGACTAGGTTGGGATGCTTTCTTAATGGACAATTACCTGTTATACAAAACTCTCTCTTATACACCTATGAGTTTCTATGGATTTGTTTCTCTAGTCTACCCAGACTAACACACACCTGCAAGCAGAAAGAAGCCTGGAGCTGAGAAGCTATTGTAGAATCGCAGAATGAGATGATGGGGCCTGTCTTGGGTTTTTTGTCATAAGCTGAGAATTCAGAAGTAGGATTGAAAGTACTGTGCATAACAGCCAATGGGACTGTGAGGGTTGAGAGTAAGAGCTTGGATGAAGGTTCCAATCTGGGCAACAGCTTCCTCACTATGCTCAAACGAGACGCCACCTCTTACAACACTAACCTCCAGCCATCAAATCAATCTGGTTCATAATGACCCTGTATAGAGTTTCTGAGGCTGAAAATGTTTACAGGAACAGAGAACCTCAACTTTGAACACTAGAACGTAAAATTAGAACAAGGTGAGAAAGTACAAAACCACCTACGCATGAAATGTACAATCGTATGAGCAGGTATCCTCAAAACAGTGCTTCTCAAATTGTACTGTGCACACGCATCACTTAGTGTATGTTCCAGTGTAGTTGCACGGCTGGTAAAGCCTGAGAATTTGCTTTTTAAAAACTCCAAGTGATGGTGATGGTGGTCTACAGATGGCACTTTAAGTATAAAAATGTAAGATGCAAAGTTGTGATCCTGAAGATGCTTCAAGACAATGACAGCCGTTTAATCAATAAAGAACACTGATGACGGAAGACTTAGTCGGGGCAGAAGGAGAACAAGCCATGTCCTGTGTTGAAATGGTGCATAAAAGCCAGCTACACCTGCTACAAAGTCCTGAGTGTTGCTTGCATTGACTCCAAGGTGACCTTGAATGTCTCAGTAGTTCTTTCTGGGAGGTCTCTTCTATCTACCCGGTAGAAAGAATGGACGACGCCGTGTAGAAAGTTGATTCTATTGTAGCCAAGAATGCTCATCTTCTGTAGAGAAAAGGCTCCCTTGGCTTATTCCATTGCCCAGGTTCAAAGACACACACTGGAAGGTTGAGACTAAAGCCTTTAGGAGTCAGCTCCTTTAAAAAATGTCAAAAATATACAACACAGATCATTGTCCAAAAGTAAATAATTATTACTTGTCAGGTTTAGAAAAGGGAAGTGAGCAGTGAGCTGAGCAGCAAGTACACGCTGTCAGTTCTCTTCTTACCAACAACTGCCTTCCTATTTTGACTTGCAGGTTGGTTGTTGTTTGTGTCTTTTTAAACTGATTTCATACAGAAAGTGTGTTAGTCTGGGTAGACTAGAAAAACAAATTCATATACACTTGCATGTGTATAAGAAAGAGCTTTATATACAAGAGCAATTGAATATTGAGAAAACATCCCAGCCCAGTCCACATCAAATACATAAGTCTGATATGTCTGATACTAAACTATAAAGTCCTCTTCTGAATCATGAAACACATGCAATGATGCCAAGTGCAGGAAGATCACAGGCCAGTGGGTAGGAAGTCTTCTGGATCTAGGTGTGTTACAAGTATCTCAGTACTGGCAGGGGTCTCCACGTGGCTCCTTCAGCCTCTCTCCATGTGGCATGTAAACTGCAATGTCTCCCAGGGAGTACGCATGTACCCCGCCTCCAGTGAGCTATTTATCTCCTTAGCGCCTCCAAATTAGGTCATCAAGCTACGACCTGATTGACAGGCTAGACACCACCTCCTCACTATGAATTCTCAAATTGACACCAGGTTACATAACTACCACAGAAGGTATCTAATAAGTACTTGTAAAGAAACTGTGTTGTGGATTGGTCTGGTCTATAAATGTCAAATAAACCACGTTGAGTGAAAATTTAAGCCTTTTTCATTCTTCCTAATTTCCCACCTACTTTTAATTTAGCAATTAATGAGAGATTGGCTTGCATTCTTCAAATACAATGTCAGCTTTCTTCAATTTCACCGTTCTATTCCTGAAGCTCTATTATTAGATTCGTTGACATCTGTTAGATCTTCATGATGAGCTGACCTCAGAATGACTTGGAAAATTCCTTTGTTATAATGAGTAATAGTCCTTGTATTGGAAAATGATTGGTCTGATATTATTATAGCTCTCATCACTTTCTTGTGATTCACCTTCACTGTTTCTTCAATTACTTTTAACTCACCTGTGGATTCAAAACTAATTGGATTTTATTGTAGACAGTCTGTTAAATGTATCCAGTCTTTTAATCTCTACTTTTAAAGAGTATATAAGTAATACTCATATAATTCACTTATGAATATAGTTAATGTATATGCCTAATCTTCCAATTGGGTCTAGTTATCATGTTGGTTTTTATTTTTTCCATTTTCCCCTTTTTCTGCTTTCTTGGGATTAAAGTGATTATTTTATGGTACCATTTCAGATCCACTATTGGCTTAGAAAAGGACCTCTGGTGGCTTAGTAGTTGTGCATTGAGCTCCTAACTTTATGGTCATCAGTTCAAACCTAGCAGCCCCTCTGTGGAAGAATAATGAGCTTTCTACTACTGTCAAGAGTTAAATCTTGGAAACCCCAAAAGGCAGTTCTATCCTATCCGATAGAGTTTCTATGAATCACAATCAACTTGATCACCGCGAGTTTGGATTTTGGTATTGGCTTATGATTTATATCTTGTTAAGTATAAGTTTAATGAATTTACCTGGGTTTGTTTTACGTATCTTTAATATATATAATTTCATTAATAAGGTGAAATGTTTACTAAACGTATTTCCGTTTATTCCCTCCTGTTCTTTGTGCTATTTTATCATATTTTATATCTACTTCCTGTTATAAATCCCATAACAGTGTTATTTTGACTGTAAGTAATAATTATCTTTTAAAGAAAGAGAAAGGAAAAGAATACCGCTTAATATTTACTGTTTTAGGTTCTTTTTAGCCTTTTCTTTAGATGTGTTTCCATCTGGTATTGTTTTCCTTTGGTTGGAAGAATTTTGTTTAATATTTTTTATAGTGCAGATCTGCTATCAATGAATTT
>NW_022105611.1:1921664-1954925 GCF_000313985.2 Echinops telfairi | reverse complement strand
TGTCAGCAAGCAAAGCTGTATCATCTACATACCATGACAAGTTTGTAAGCCTTCCTCTAATCCGGATGCGGCATTCTTCTTCATATAATTCATTCCTCTGATTATTTGCTAGGCACATAGATTTGTGGTAGTTTCATAATTTCCTGTCAACTTGCTGAGGGGTGGAGTCTAGCCTGTCAATCAAGTCGCAGTTGTATGACCTCATTTAGAGAGGCTAGAGAGATAAATATCACACTGGAGGCCAGACACACACTCTCTGTCTTTGGCTTCCTGTTGACAAGCCACATGGAGCTACACTGATTGAAGCAGAACCCTGGAGCTGGAGGAGCCATGTGGAGACCCATGTCAGCATTGAGATGTTTTCACCGCCACTGGATCCACAAAACTTTCCACCCATTGGCTTGTGATCTTCTGCATTTTACGTCATTGCATGTGGTATGTGAGTGTGAAGAAGAATTTATAGACTGATATCAGACATATGGGCTAATATTAGACTTGTGGACTTGAACAGGACTGGGCAGGGATGTTTTCTTAATATACAATTACTTTTTTATGTAAAGTTCTCTATTACATACATATTAGTGTCTCTGGACTTGTTCCTCTAGTCCACCCAGATTAATACAAGATTGAAGAAGTGGGATGATAGGATGCAGTTCTGACACACACCATCCTTGACTTTCAACCATGTAGTATTCTGTCCCCACAACTGCCTCTTACTCCATGTACAGGTTCTGCACGAACACAAGGAAGTGTCTTGGAATTCCAATTTTTCTCAAAGGTAGCCATAGTTTGATATGGATCCACAGAATCACATGCTTGGGCACAGTCAATAAAATACAAGCAAGCATCTTCTGGTATTCCCTGCTTTCAGACAAAATGCATCTGACATCAGCAAAGCTATCCCTTGTTTTATGCCCTCTGCTTGTCTGAACCTTGTCTGAATCTCTAGTAGCTCTCTGTCAATGTACAGATGCAACAGCCATTTATAATATAGATCTGTTTATTGTCTGGCTGAAAAATTGAGTCATGTGGACGAGTTCAGGTCCAGGTCTGAAGTGTAACCAATGTCCTTATCTTGGGGGTTCTACCAGTGTCTTACCATCCAGTCAGACTTGTCATTTTTCTCCCACTCTATTCAGGCACTTCTAATGTGATCCATTTCCAAGATGTTGGTAGTGGTAGCGGGTCACCATCTAGTTCCTTGGCTCTCAGGCTACGGTTCATGTGACATACTGATCCTTAGGACTAATTGTTTCCATGCCTCCAATTTTCTTCACTCTTCTTTGTACCAGGCAGGGAGAGACAAATAGCTCTATAGACTGCCATTCACAAATCTTTAAGATCCCAGCTGTTAGCTGCCAAAATGGGATTTTGGACATTTTCTTTGTGGGCTATGTTATGCCATATGGTCCTGAGCCCCAGACCGAGTGACTCATTCCCTCGAGGTGCTTGGTTATGGATAAGGCATTTAAATAACTTCACCTACTTTAAGCTCTATGACATCCATGTATATATCTACAACACATGTAAATACATATGCAGAAACATCCACTGCCCAACATACATATACCTGTGGGAATGGTCTCATTGTCTGTCCATATCTGCTCCACATTAGTGTTTAGCACTGTATCTGTTCACAGATTCTTGTTATTATTGTAATGGCAATATGGTGGATATAGTAGTATTTGTGTCTGTTGCTTGTAACCCACTGTCTTTCTTTTCCCTCATTGTGTGATAAACTCCTTCTTACTGTATCTTACCTCCCCTTAGACTCACGTTATTATGTACCTACCTTTTAGTTAATGACTCTCCCTTCACTCCCACCGTTGGTCACCATGAAAGAATGTTTCTTTTTGTGTGAAATTGTTTTCTTGACTTTTTAAAATAGTGATCTCATACAAGAGTTGACATTTTGTCACAAACAAATTTCATTCAGCATGCTATCCTCCAGGGTCATCCACGTTATGAGGTGTTTCATAGAGTCACGGTTACTTTTGTTACCTTTGCATAGTATTCCAATGTGTGCATGTACGATAGTTTCTTTTTCCGCTCAGCCTCTGACGAGCATGAGGGTGTTCCCTTACTTCTGCTACTGTGAACAGAGTTTGGATGAACATGTTGAGCATATATCTATTCTTGTCTGAGCTCTTAACTGTCTGGGAGACATACGTCATACTTTGGGCATGTCCCGCTCCCTTGAAAAGGACACCATGTTTGGTAAAGCAGAGGGTCAGTGACAAAAAGGGACAAGGCCCACAGGATGGATCGACACAGCTGCTTCCACAATGAGCTCATACAATAAATGGGAGGATAGATCCAGACCATGCAATGTTTGTTTCACACAGAGGCAGGGTGTGTCGGGGCTGATTCAATGGCATCTACTAATAACAACAGCAAGTAGGACTCCTGCACCCAAAAGCATTTTATATAACACTTTCAAGGAAGCCTCATACCTGTTTTCACAGTGTCATTTCACAATACCATCAGCAGGGCATGAGGGTTCCAGTCTCTCCCTCCCTCACCAGCATCCGTGGTTTTCTGGTTTTTGAACTTTCCCATCCATGCTGATATGAAATGATATCTCAAGATCGTTTAGTTTTCAGCTCTCGGAGCCGTGGTGGTGCAGTGGTTATGCACTGAGCTGGAGAGAGACGGAGCTTCTGCTCCCTAAACAGGCACAGTCTTGGACCCTCACACGGACAGTTCCGCCCTGTCCCATCCGGTCACTCCCTACAAGTCGGCATCAACTCAGTGGCAATGGGTGTGTTTTTGCTTCGCTGTTGTTGGTTAGTGGCTAATGGTCATGATTTCTACATATGCTTGTTGGCAGCATGAAAGTATTTGTTGAAGTGTCTATCCACATCCTCTGCCCATTTTTAAATTGGATCAATTGTCACTTTCTAGTTGAGGTGTGAGAGTTTTCTATAAAGTTTAAAGATTAGCCCCTGGCCCAAATGTCCTTACCCATTTCTTTCCCCAGTGAGAGGGATATCTTTTTCTTCCTTAGGTGAAATCCTTCGATGCCCATGAGCACCTAATTTTCAGGCGTCCTTCTGCTCTTTAAATGGCTTTTAAAAAAATTTCTGGGCTGCTTTAAACATTCTCTCTTTGTCTTTGATTTTGGAAAGCTGGATTATGAGATGTTCTCGGCGATTTTCTTTTGGGGTTCATTCGCTTGTTCTTCATTCAGCTTCCTGAATGCATATATTCTTATCATTCATGATTTTAGAAATATTGTCTTGCAATAAATCTTCATCCTTTTCTTTATCTATTTTGTTGTTTTGGGTTGGGTTGGGTTTTTTGTTTGTTTCTTTCTTTCTTCTTATTCTGGAATCCTGATCGTATCTACATCTCTGGTGATGTCCCACATGTGTTTAGACATTTTTCTCCCTTTGCCCCAGGCTCTTGGTTTTGTTGTTCATTCTTTTGTCTCCCTGTCCCTCCTGCAAATCAGTATTGAGATATTTAAGTCTTTTAAATTCTGTCTTCCATTGATGCAATTCTACTGCTTTGCTCTTTCAATAGGTTATCTGTCTTTCAAATTATAGTGTTAATCTTCTGGGTATCTATTTTCTGGTTTTGTATGGTTTCTGCTTTCTCATTTATGTTATCAGTTTGTTCTTGAAGTGTTTTCCTGAATTCTTCTGGTGTTTGCCTTGATTTTGTCTGCACCTTCCCCAATCTTTCAATCTGTTAGAGGTATCAAAATATAATTCTGAATCCCTTACCATTTAGTTCCAATGCCAATTGCTCATGAGTAATGTTTTCTGGTTCTATAATTTGTTCAATTGTTTGAATAATTGTATCTTCTTTCTTGGTGTGAACTAAGGTTGTCTTTGTCTCTGAGACATTGTGGTGGTATTACGTATGTATTTAATGTGCGATAGTATGTTGGTGAGTTTTGCTCAGATTTGGGGTGTTCTGTCATTGGTTGCCTTAGTTTGATGGCACTCTGGTGATGTAGCAGGTTTCATGTTGACCTTCTAACCACAAAGTCAGCAGTTTAAAACCACCAGTCACTTAACAGAAGAAAGATGAGACTTTTTAGTCGCATAAGGGATTACAGTCTGAGAAACCACAAGGGCAGATCTACTCTAACTTATATGGTCACTGTGTGAGAAAGAGACTGTAGTTTGTTTTGATGTGTCCACACTAGCTGGGTAAGCGTGATACTCTCGATGGTGTGTAGGCACTCGCCCTGTCTCCTGAAGGGACTGATAGAGGATGGGTGTATGTTTGCAGTCCTTGGGTCTCTGTTCATATAGATCTGTTGATCTGGGTTGAGCTGATTTTGACCATTGTCTGTTACTGGGTAGGTGATGCAGGAATCGTGGGCCTCGCCCAGTGTTTGGGGCTGCAGGAGATATTGGTGTGGCTGACCACTATAAGATTGATGTCTCTCATCAACTGCAACAACAGGAACAAAATAAATTTTAAAACAATTAAAATCAGAGAAAGAATAATATCTTTTTAATTGAGAGGAAAAATATAAATAAAGCCCAGATAGATATAGATATAGATATATAGAGAGAGATTATATATTAAAAACTCTGAAAATGAAAGAAGATAATCAAGGGAAAGAAAAGACAAAAAAACAACAGTAAAAAGAAAACTTAGGGAAGGGATAAAAGGAAAGAAAATGAAAGAAAGCATGGTAAAAATTTAGAAAGGGGCAAAAATAAGGTAAGGGAAAAATAGAAAAGAAATAAAAGGAAAATTTTTAACAGCAAAATGAAGAAGAGAAAAAAGAGGAGGGCTCACAGGGCCAGGCCCCCAGGTAGGCTCCTGCTGGTGGAGATCGTGGGATCCAGAGCACGGAGTGGACATCAGCACATTCTGTCATCAAGGGACCACAGGAATGGGTAAGCAGGAGTTCCTGCGGGTCCCAAAGGCAGCTAGAGGCAAGAAATTGGGTTTGACATTGCATACTCTGTTTGCCAGAGGAGGTTGTACATCGATGTATGATTGGGCATAGGATGTGAGCACCTCCAAATGCAGGGGGTGGTGTGTAAGCTGCATCAGATCAAGGCGGGTAGGCCTCCAACCTCCAACAGAGGAGGGACTCTGCAGGGGAAATATACCAGCTGTTCGCTGCATGGAGGTACTATCTGGCCATGCCCTGGTCACTGGGAATATAGGAATAATAAGGGGGATCTCTCATATCTGGGTCACCAACAAGCAGTGTGGCAATGATGCAGTGCTTGCAGAATGGAGCCTCCATTTTTATTAATATATTAATATTTTCACTCTACATAGATTTCTATATTGACTTTTTCTGCTTTTATTCCTTTGAAAATGTCCTTCTACTGGTTTTGACCTTCTCTTGTTTGCAATTTTATAAATCACCCTGTCCACCTCCAATTTGGCCTCCCCATGCTCTTTGGGGTCCCAGCTCCCTTCTGCCATTTGGTGTGTGTCCCCTCTGAGGTCAGTGGTCTCAGTGCACAGCCCATGGAAGGCCTTCTCCAGACACACCCTCTTTCTCCTGGCACCTCAAGAACCAGAGTGTACGGTGCCCATCCTGAGAGCAACCAGTTCCCCCACCGAACACCAGTACCAGCAAGGTCAGTCCCAGACTGGGCAGGAAAGGCAACCACTGGGACAGCAATCCAGCATAGGGAGGCATGCGGGCGGAGCAGCCAGCCAGTGGGCAGGGAAAGATCTCCCAAAGCCTGCAAGCGTAGGTTTGGCTGCCACCCTCAGCCAGCTCATCGTTTATATACTCCCACCTTATGCAAATCTTTAATTAGTTTTCTTGGTGAATGTTATGTGGAATTAATTAATATTGTGGGATTTTTTTGTTGTTTATAATTTTCTTCAAATAAGGAAAAAACGCAGCTGTTATTATGTTTTTGCCTGTCCTCTTCCTCTTAGGACCGTTGAAATGTTAAATATCTCAGTATTGCTCCCTAAGTACTGAAGCACTCTTAATTTTTAGTTTTTCACGTTCTTCTCTCTCTGCTTCCTTTTCTATTGCTCTTTGACTTTCAGTTCAGCAATTGTTTCTTCTAAAGGATCTAATCTTTATTTAAATTCATCTAGAAATGTTGCACTGCACACTTTTTGGGCGCACCAGGCTCTGAGACTTCTCTCTCCCTGTGCTATGGCCCAGGAACTACGTCCAGCAAAACATCAAAGAGATCATCGGCCTAACTTCATATGTTTCTCTTTTCTCAGGGCTCACGGTTCTGCACGGCCTCTAGCCAAGCATCTGAAAACAGCATTTTGTGTATTTCCCCTATGTTCTAGTAGAGTATAGTGCAAAGGGAAGTCTGTGTCTCTTTCATGACCAGAGGTTTCATGAAATCTCATCCTGGGTAATTTGTAAAAAAATAATAAAATAGGGAGTGTGTATAGGTTTCTTGGACTTATTTTACTCTTTATGAGTTATTACTGTACTTCCCAATAGTGTTTTAAGTGAGTCATAATTCATGGGAATTTTGGAAATGAGAAATCTCTAACTTAAATTGGTATCTAATGGCCAAGAGACAAATTGCATGCATATTACGTGAGAAGGAAAATCTTACATTAAGTCAGAATAATTTGAATCTAGTTGATCCAGGATAAACAATGGGTAATATTACATTGTGCTTCATTTATCAGAAAATCTGATTTGGTTATAAAGAAATAATTCTTGCTTGTTCTCCAGTTACAACATTAATATTGGGCATCCGAAGTATGATCCAATATTAGAATTGGGGGGAAGGCTTACATTGTACAGCTTTGGAAAAAAGAGTCAGGGAAATTAAATAAGTTGGATTCACCCAAAGACACACAGCTTGCTATTGGCAGAGGGGTGATCCTGGATTCCGAGTTGAAGGTATGAGATTATGATTACTCCCTCGCTCAGAATTCAGAGTGTGCACAAATGGATGGTGCTATAAAATGGATCGGTATACGTGAATAGAATGCTACCTTTCTAAATACTAGACTTCTTTTAAAATTATACCTATACTATGTAATCTTTAAATGGGTAATTAAGCAAATACTAGAGAACTTCTACTGCATATTACTTTTTTATAGCCAATTACTGCTTTTATAAAAACTTAACAGTCACATTTTTGTCTAAGTGAAGTGGGAAAGAGATAGATCTTTCTGAAACCATTTGTTCCTCTAGCCCTATATTGGATTATATCGAATTGAAATCTTAGAAAATAGTAATAATCTGAGATTTTGTAAAGAATTGCATTCTTTATCAGAAATAGAGAGACCTTATAAAATATCTGATCCTCTCAAGAAATCTCTTAGGCTTTTGTTTTTACAATCTTACTTAGCCAGCATTTAAGCAAATAATTCATTATTTGACTAAGTTGTCTACACATGTGAATTGAATCTTCAGGTGAGCATGTGTGAGAGAGATTAAATAATGTCCTGAGTGATGTTCAAACATCTTGGAATTAACGATTACAAAAGAAGCTTATAATTCTCTTTGCTTACTGCTAACACTGTATTTTTTCACGTTCTTGAAAAATGGGCCTTGACTTCATAAAAGAGAAGGTACTCCATTAGTATAAGCTAAAAAGTAACTCAACCATTCCAAGCCACAAACAGCTTCCCACAAGCGTTACCAATGCTTTAGTTTAGTCTCCTTCTGGCTCAACGTTAACCACCTGAGGCAAAACATATTAGTCAAAGTGAGTTAAATCAGTTGGAAAAAAGTAAACTGTTGAGCTCAAAGGGAGTGTGTTTCCCGACATGTGTTTATACATTTTAAGTAACAGGTGACTGCTGGGTAACTACTACATGCTTCTGAGTTGGGCTACAATGCGCATGGTTGGAAGTTTGAAACCACCAGCAGCTCTGTGGAAGAAAGACTGGGCTTTCAACTCCTGTAAAACCATTACAGTCTCTGAAACCCATAGGAGGTTGCTTTGAGTCCGCATTGAGTTTGGTTTGGTTCTTACTATATGCTAATGAGTCCCCTGGTGGTACAGATAACGCATTGGCCAAAAGTTTGGGGTGGCGGGGCGTTCAGCCCTCTCTGGAATGCCTTGGAAGAAAGGCCTGGCAAGACTCTGAAAAACAAAACAAAACAAAATAAAGCAGAAAACCTTGTGGAGCAGACCATGCGTGGGTGATGGAGCAATGGAAGAGTTGCTCTCCCAGCTCCTCCTGAGCCCCAGACCCAGGTACTCAAGAGGAAAGAGTTCCTGCCGCACTTCCATTTGAGAACCTACCTGGATGGCTGCAACCCCAAGCCCTCAGGAAGCCCTGGGACCATGGCCCCGAAGCACCCTGGATAAAGAGCTTAGTGTGGAGCCTAAAGCAGGGGCTGTGCTTCCCTCATATGACCCTCTGTGGATCCTGACATAAGCAAGTTCCCTATCAGGGCCAGGGACTCAGAGGGCACTGCTCTTAAGGGGACGCACTACCTCCCAGAGCAATCAGCTCCTAAGTACACACAGACTCCCTACAAGCACAGCCCTCTAATCAGATCCAAATCATGGTCATCCAAGGAGAGGACCCTGGTCAGACTATATTATCTTCAGAAGTGTCAGGTGTGAACCAGGAACTTGCAAAGGAGGATGAGGCTGGATACCAGAAGGATGGGAATCCTTTTCTTTCCATCCCGGCTACTTGAAACTGCCAAGGAACCTCTAGAATCCCTGAAGGTCTTTGCTCTGAGTGGGGAGATAGCCCTTCTGCCAACTTTTGTCACCATCATACTGTTCCAGCCTTGGGAGAAGATGAAGAGTTGGAAGAAGACTATGATGAGGAGCCAAGTCGTAAGTTCAGTGATTTTTCACATGGGCCGAGGGAAAGGAAACCTCCACTCTGAAGACAGCAGCACCGCTCTCCAACAAAAGGGGACACTCAAAAGGCAAATACCCTCAATCCCCTGGATGTCACAGGCACATGTAGAGGAGGCCTGTGACTGTGGAGACAGAGGAACCATGTCAGCTTGGATAAGTCAGATTCTGGTGGCTGCATGGACTGCTGGTCTTAGTAGGAGAGTATCTGGAGCTTGTTGGCATCTCATATGCATACTGGCAAAGATCTGCTCCTCTCTCGAATCTGGGCGGGAGTCTGGGCTGTGAAGCTGGGGCATTGGGTGCAGGTGATGTACCAGTTTCTGAATCAGGGGGGTTGCACTGGAGTAGGGGTGCTCACCTGTTTTCTTAAGCTATTGGGTGTGTGCTTTGCTGCTTTTAGCTATGGGCTTTTTGCAGTTTGTCTGGCAGTTTCTAGTAGGGCTGGATGACCAATTAGATGGAAAAGGTAAGGCTACTTGGCTTTTTTCTCAGCTAGATTCTCCTACCTAGCAGCATTGCCTGACTGCTGAGAACTAGCAGGCTATGGTAGCAGCTGTTAAGAGTGGTTCAGTGGAGTTGGCTGGAGTTGCCTTTGGTCAAGCAGAGGATTAACAGACAGGGGCTGCTTGACTCCCTGCTTGAAGAGGAAGTGGCTTGATGATAGACCATGGCTAAGCTTTGAGGATGAGCTAAACCATGTCCATGCTGGCGCTGAAACCACAGCATCAGCTGTTGAACTGAAAAAGGTCTATAGGCAGCTAGCAGTGATAATTCTTCCTAACAAAAATCATCCTCCCCACGCTGAGGAGGCCTTCACAGTTTGCAGGCAGCTGGGACATTGTCAGTAGCCCTGAAAGGTGGACAGAAGATGAGATGAAACAAATGGCAGGGAAGTAGCTGAGACAGTCAGTGAAGCAATTTGTGTCCAAGCCGAAAGAAGACCTGTACATCTTTACATCTCATTTTATATTCCTTCTCCTTATCAATAGACTTGAAAATTAATATTCTTTGCACTTTATGACTAAAGAAACTAAGGCACATCGATCATGGGTAATGGAACCAACATTGTATAATTGGCAAATAGAACTGTGGATTCTATTTGTGTGTGTGCCTACCTACAAAACCTGACTTTTCAGCCGGCTCTCATTCAACAACCAACAACAATTCACTGCCATTGAGTCGATGCAGACTTGTAGCGATGTGATAGGACAGGGCAATAGCGACTATTGACAGAACATTCACCAGTGTCAGTCAGTCATTGTACGAAGCACTTTATACATAGCGTGTAATTTAATCCTCACTGTGAGGATCGTTGTTAATCATTGTATGAACAATGTTATTATCCCTATTGTACAGATAAGAAAATTGAGGCTCGCCAAAGCTAAGGCCAAGGTCATCCAGAAAGAAAGTAGTGGAGGGCACGTGTAACCACATCCATCTGGCACTTGGTCTATTGCTTTCCATCATATCACATTGTTGAAAAGGAACATAATGGTGTTTCAATCCAATATTTCACACCAATATAACAAGTTCTTTGACAGACTCTGATGAAAGATCGTTGTTCTATCCTCTATTTGAACATTTTCAGTAATAGTGTGCTCACTACTCCAAGAACTGTTCCATTTCCCAATTGGACACTGTCGTACTAAGAAATGTTCTTGTTCTGAATCAAAATCGGCCCTCCTTTAGACGTAGCTGGCTAGTTTTGTTTTTGGTGGGGTTTTTTGTCATTTTGTCCCAAAGAGCCGTAAATACTTTTCTACTCCCTCTCACAGTTCTTCAAGACTCTGATTCATTTTCAACTATTTGATGTGCACTTACTATATTCTAGGCAGCCGGCGAGGTGCAGGGTGAGTACCAGAAACACACTCCTTTACAGTTTAGTGGCTGAGGTGGACAGTGGTAACATTATTACACAAAACTGATACATAGGCGTAAAATGTGGTCTCAATAAGGAAAAGTCAAGGAGATGATTAAAGCGTCTGTTGTGCGGGCTTACTCTAACTCAGAGAGAACGATGGGGCTGCCTGACACCATGGAGGTTTAGTCTTGAAAGCCTATACAGAGTCACTGCGAGCGTCAGCTTGATGACAGTAGAGTTCTCTGTTTGGGTTTCAGTCTAGTTTGAGGTGAGATGGGTGTCTGAAAAGCTTTTCTAAAAAGTGGATTTTTTTGGTTTGTTCCTTTGTTTCAGCCCCCTTCCCCAAAAAAGTGAATATAAAATAAAATGGGTAGGAATCAATACGGCAAGGATGTTTACGGAACACAAGCCCTGAGACCGGAGATTTGGTGGAGAGCAGGATGGACATAATTGTAAGGGTTTTTGGGGCGCAAAGCAGAATTAAAGATCCAATTGGTAAAGTTTTAGAAGCAGGCTTTATTGAGAAGCTTGCGGACGGGTTCAATAACTCACGTATTGAGCTAATGAAACCGCGCGAGGGGAATTTCTGGCTGCGTTTTTATATCCCCTGGTGGCAGGCACAGCTGCATACAGGGACTTCAAAGGGAAGCACTCATTAATTTTATCTATAGGTCCGGGATGGGTGGAATAAACACATCTTCAAGGGATATAGGGAAGTGGTCATTAATCTTATCTATAGGTACCGGGGCAGGTGAAGTAAACATATCTTCAAAGAACATTCTTTCTCAGGGATATCTGGTTCTCAGAACTGGTGATTTTCAGTGAGGGGAGGGGAGGCCGATGTGAGGGAGGCCCATGAGAGGTGAGCTCTGAGAACCAAGAAGGTGCCGGATTCAAAATGGAGTCCCTTGTGCCAAGACCAGGCATAAATCACTGAAGACCTCTCACCATAAAAGGAAGGCAGTGTGACTGGAGTCAGAACGCTCCCGAGCAGATCCATTCAGACAAGGGTAAAGCATGCACAAGAGTTAATTCATACTATGTAATAATTCTGCTCTTCATCTTAATAAAGCTAGGAAGTCCTTGGAGGATTTATATAGCAGGTAAGCCTAGCATGGTTGATTTTGAATTGTCCCCCTACCTTTTAGTGACATCTCACGTTCTTCATGAGGTCCTCGATGTTATCCCACAGCTCGTCTCCTCTTGAGTCATCTTGAGTGTGCAATGTATCTATTCTTGAGATGGTCTCTAAGTTCAGGTGGGAAATACTGATGCTCAAAGGAACCCTGGTGGCACTGCTGGTTATGCATTGAGTTGCTAACCTCAAGGTCAGTAGTTCAAATCCCCCAGCCACTCCACAGGAGAAAAGTGAGGCTATTTGCCCCAGTAATGTCTCAGAAACCCTATCAACTCCATGTCAATGATTGTATATTCAAGACCATATTTTGGATCTCATGGACTTGTTTTAGTTTTCTTTAGCTTTAACTTGAACAAGTCACCTTTGTCCTTGTTCTGACTAGGATATTGATCTCCCAGGATAAATTCCAGGACATCTCTTTACACAAATGTAGTCAATTTGACTTTGGGGACATCCCACCAGAAGGGAACCTTCCTTAGAGAAGGACATCACTCTATGTAAAGCAAAGGCTCATCAAAAAGAGGAAAATCCTCAACAAAATAGATTGATGCGATGGCTGTACCAGTGGTTTCCAATACAATGACAATTGTAAGGATAGTGCAGGACTGGGCAGTTTCTCATTCTCTTATATTGGTGCTAAGAGTAAGAAACAAAGTGATAGCATTTAACACCAACAACCGAAGCTCAGACTCATGAAAAACCAAGAAAGTCTGAAGAGGCATTATAGCTTAAAGAAGCCTAATGATACTGTTCGCTAAATATGTGGCCTTTAGAACCCTAGGGCAGAAAAGGACGTCAGAAGAAATATTAATAAAGGTAAACGATAGTTAATAAGTATATATCAATATTAGTATATTAATCATGATAAATGCACAGTACTACTAGAAAATGTTAATGGGAACTGAGTTGAGATATATGGGAACTCTTTCTGATATCTTCGCAACTTTTATATAAAGGCCAAATTATTTGAAAGTAAGATTTGTGTTAAGATTCTAGGTTAAATTCAGAAACCTAGCCTATACTACAGTAGAACCAGAATAAATACCAAGTCTGTCTAACCTTGTTTTAAAATATTTCCATCTACTGCATATTTCACTATAAAGAAGATATCAATTTGTATCTCAGTCTTGTCAACCTCCTGAGAAATCTCAACTCTCCTTTAAATATTCCTTATGATATGCCCTATTCTCACAGTTCATTAATGTACTAAACTTTATAGACCTTCTTCTTCACTTTATGCTGGCAATTCACTATTAAACCAAACCAAACCAAAAGAAAAAAAATGCTTGCTGTAAATGTTTCCAAAATCCTCTCCTCCCATTTTTCCTACTTTCTGAGCCCATACTTTGCTGCCATGTTAAACTCCTACCTCATGCCACTTCTCCACCATCTCAATCAATCAAACTCCACTCTTACTATGTGCCCTTTAAGAACTTGTCTGGGCCCCAAGACTCACTATTTTCAGCACATATTCACCATCAACCCAGATTGACTTGCATCCATAGCTCTCCTCCTCCATTTTTCCTAACTTCCGGTCAGCTGATGTTATGCCGCTCCTAGCAGTGTCAGAGCTAAAAGTCCAATGACTCAGTTGGCTGTTACTGTTTGGTGCCAACAAGTAGGTTCCAACCCACAGGGATTCTATGCACAGCAGAAGAGAATACTGCTCGGTCCACCCCATGTGCACACTTGTTCCTCTGCTTGAGCCATGGTTGTGGCCTTTGTGTCAATCCATCTTGTTGAGGGCCTTCCTCTCTTTTGCTGCTTCTCTCCTTTAAAAAAATATGTTTTTCTCCAGGGACTGGTCTCTCCTGACATGTCTAAAGTACACTAGACAGAATCTTGCCATCTTTTCTTCTAAGGAGCATTCTGGTTGTGCTTCTAAGATTTGTTGATTCTGTTGGAAGTGCCTGGTATTTTGAATATTCTTACCCAGCACCATCATTCAAATACACTTGACCAGCCTAAAGTAGCAATAGCCTAAGATCACTGGGTTTTTAATTAGCCATTAATAAATTTTCTTTATTTAAATATCATTGAACCTTAATGTTCTTAACAGCCCTCTTAATTCTTAGTCCACTTTATGAGCATCCCTAGTCCTATGCTTCTGCTTCTTCATTTTCTCATGTAGAATTCCATCCTGTTTCAAAAAATTGTGGTCTTCTCCCTATAACTCCCTCAGTCTCTCTCTTCCTGCCCTTACAAGAATATTCTTCCTCCCTCCCACTTCCTCCACCTGCTCATCTCCATCCACAGTAAAATTACCCAGAAGCTCTTTGCTGTCCCACATCTTGTGCATTTGCCTTTCCTTGCTCCTCAGCTATTTCCTTATCCTAAGAACAAGGTTTGCTCAAATGCCCTTCTGAATTCCAGGCAAGCATACTTATATTCGCCAGTTATAAATTATTGTGTTTTACAGGGAATTGTTTTGCTTTGTTTTCCCAGAATGTGTATCCATTTAAGGAAAAAAAAATTAAAGATAATAAAAGGTATAGTGGCCGTGAAACTATGGTAACCACTGGCAGTATGCCCTTTGGGTTCCTCTCCGTGTTTATGTTCCACTGTTCTCTAATTTACCTCTCCTTTCTCCATTCTGCTAGAGCACCTGGGCAGGGACTCGGCTGCAGAAGTCATCTCATCCCGTCTTCCATCACGCTAGGTGGCTGACGTGTCGAACTTCCTCTTGAAGAAAGGTTCCATGTGTTTTGGGAACTACACTTAACCCACTGAAACACAAGTGCTCCTTTTGTAAGCCCCAGGTATTAATTAATCATCAGAGAAAGAACAAATTTCCTCTTCCTCTTTGTACCAATCTCACTATGAATTTTATAGTCTTAAAAATAATTTTAATACTCTATTCCTCAAAGTATTGAGGTCGTTACTATCTTGGTTAGAAAGAACAAAAAAATAAAGAACATAGCCCTAGGGCATGAATGACAGGGAAAATCCCCCCACAGTTCATTTGATATGCATTCTGTATGCTGCCAAGGTAGGTCCTCGAGAGCAGAGTCCTACTTTGATGTATGTTTTGTACAGTGCCCAGGTCAATGGGAATTCACGCTGAATAAATTGAGGGTGAAAGCAATGTGACTGATGCATATAGCAAGGAATGCGACTCTTATAATCTATTTTCAGCTCTAGAATTACATAGATAGCCTTTGGCCTGAAACATGGTGCTTTGAAAGTTAAACTCTTCAGTCTCTGAATCAACAATAATACCTGCACACCTAACTGGTTCCAAAGGGTTTTTTCGTAGGGTAATAGCCACAAAAGAACAAAGCACTGCTCTTTACTGATGGAGTAAATCAATAGCCCCGCGTTTCTAAGGGGTCTTATGAATGAGACGTCACTGAGTAGAATAAATCAATAGCCCAGCATTTCTGAGAGGCCTGTGTGAATATGAAAAAAACACACTCTGCTCAATCTCCTAGCTTTTTGCCCTCCAACTAGTTATTCTGGTCCCTCCTTAATTAGAACTACCAGGTTTTCATAGTTGCTTAATTAAATTGGAAGCATATCAATTCTGTGATGCCTTTAGGAAAGTGATTCCAATTATTGGGCCAATCTCTCAGTAAAAATTAAAGAGGCCAAACATTTTAATAGCATAGTTACAGGGAACAAAGGAGGAAGTAAGAGGTGCATATAATGAGTATTCTTGCTATACGTTAACTTGTACAGAAACTGTCCATAGGATTTGATTGAAAATCTTGAATACAATGCATAAGGAAATCCACAATCTAAGCTTAGTTAGCTAAGTAGCTATTAGGGATCAGCTGGGAATGGCACCACCTTGAAGGCTGGCATTGCCATTGTTAGACATTTGGCATTCAGAGCCTGCAATAGCTAGATCGGCCTTGAGAGGGAGCCCATCCTGTGAGTGTGGGCGCAGTCTTCATCTGTGCCCTTTGACTACTCTGCTATTGACTCCTGGTGCAATGCCAAGTAGGGCAGCTGAGGAAAGAAACTGGCTGGCATTACCTGAATCAATCATCTTGTCCACATGATCTTCTAATGATGCTTCTGAAATAGATGTTTTTTTAGATAGCTATCTATTGCTACATCTCTAACAATGTTTTCATGCTAACATAAGGTTTTCAGCACCTATTGGCTCCTAAGTGGGCAGCCAATTCCTTCTTTGTAGTCTGTTCTTAGTCTGGAGGCTCTGCCGAAACCTGTTCGGTTTGGGTGACCCTGTTGGCATTTGAAATGCCAGAGACATGGCTTCCAGCATCACAGCAACACGCAAGCCACCACAGCATGACAAACTGACAGACAAGCATGTGAAAGTTTGATATTGAATAAGGAAGACGGAAGAAGAATCAATGTGTTTGGATTTTGGTGCTGGCAAAGAATATTGAAAGTACCACGGACTGCCAAAAGGACCAACAAGTCTGTCTTGGAAAAAGTATGATCAGAGTGCTCCTTAGCGGCAAGGAGGATAAGATTTTAGTCTCAAGTACTTTGGACATGGCATCAAGAGAGACCAGTACTGGGAGACGGATATCAGGTTTGGTAAAGTGGAGGGGCAGCGAAAAAGAGGAAGGCCCTCATGAGATGAACTGACCCCGTGGCTGCAATAATCGGCTCACACACAGGAACAGTTCTGAGGATGGCGGAGGACCAGACAGTATTGTGCTCTGCTGTGCATAGGATCTTAATAGGTTAGAAACGTCTAGATGGCACCCAACCATAACAACATTGCTACATAGCATATTTCCCATAAACATCGCATATTTATGATCTCACCAGTTCTATACGCCAGGGATTAAGGCATTGCCTGGAGCCTGTGCTTCAAGTCATCTGAAAAGCCTCAACACCGTGCAAGTACTGGAGCAGCATCTACTGGGGAGGATTTGTTTCTAATCTCAGGTGCTTATTGGTTGGACTCAGTTCTGTGCAGGCTGTTGGACTAACAGCCTCAATTCTTTATTGACTATTGGCTAGAGGCTGCATTTAGTTCCATTGTCTGAGGCCCTTCCACCATGGGAACTGCTCCATCAAAATGAGAGACAGAGAGGAGAGAGGAAGCAAGACAATAGAATCCTTACACCAGGGTACAAATGTGAACCAAGGCAGAAATGTCAGTGGATTGGATAAAAATAACTTGGTGATTCTGGTCCACCTGTTTGGGTATCAAATATATAGTACTTACCAAATTTATGGCAAAGGAAAAATGGTATGAGATTGTAAGGTGTAAGAGTATTTATTGTAGGAGTGGTTATTATAAACCAATACATGGATTCAGGGTTGCACATGAGCTGAAACACAAATGAATTTCCTATTCATATACATAGTGTGCACAGCCGAGGTTTCCAGGTCGCTTGGAAGACTCAATCACACAGTCATTCAGGAATCCAGACACAGAGGCTTTGCTGTCTTCAACATGTCCTTTCCGACATCAGTCTGGGCTTTGGCCATCAGTGGGATGGAAAGTATGTCATGTGTGCAATAGTGTTGTGAATCTGGAAATAACTTCTTTTTCCATTCTACTGGCTGGAAATGGCTCTCATAGCTCTCCCCCACCCCACCTCATCCCCTGCCCCAAATCCACTGCCATCAAGTCAATTCTAACTCACAGCCACCTATAGGGCAAGTACAAATGCCCCAGTGGGTTTCCAAGACTATAACTCGTTAGGGGACTAGAATATTTCCTCTTTCTCCCATGGAGTGGCTGGAAGTTTTAACTGCTGATGTTGCTGAATTCAGCCCAATGCTGGTTATCCACTATGCCACCAAGGCTCTGTCTCAGCTACACCTAAGTAAAGACAAGGTTGAGATATATATTCTAGTTGCTGGGCCAATTGTATAATTTTCAGGATGTAGTTCAAAATGAAGGCATTCTGCTGGTCTAGTGGGATACCTCTTGAGCTGTTAATTGTATGGTCATCATTTCAAAACCATCAGCCATTGCATGGAAGAAAGATCAGGTTTCTGTTCTTATAAAGATTTGCTGTCTCTCAAACCCAGAGGGCAGTTCTACTCTGTCCCATAAGGTAGCTACTAGTTTTAACCAACTTCTATCGAGTGGTATCAATCAGAATCAACTCGGTGGTGATAAGTTTTGTTGATTTTCTGTTCAAAATGAAAATTTTCAAAAGCAGGGAAGAATTGATGTTCTCAAGAAAATTAAAATACAGTGGAGCCGCCATATCTGTGGGTTCTGTGCCTGCGGATTCAACCGATCATACATCAAAAATATTCTAGGGAATATATATATTCCACAAAGTAATATTTGAATTTGCCTCAGGTCGAACGCTGTGTTGGGTCCCCGTGACGGCAGTGAAGGGTGACTGTTCCTGCTGTAGCTTTGGGCCATGGCACAGATCCTCCGTTTCTCTCCAGCCCTCCCGATGGGAACAGGGTTTGCCTCATGCATCCTTGGTTCACTGCTGGTGCTGTGTGCACCCTTTGTGCCTCAGAAAAATAACCAAAAAAGGCTCCTACAAAGAGAATAATGGCCAATTCATCCCTTGAAAGGCTAAGTGAGAGCTTAAAGTGCTGTTTACATGGCCTTCACATTGTATTCGGTGCATGAAGAGTGGTGGTGGTGCAGTGGTTAAAGCATTTGACTGCTACAGAGGAAGACGTTGGCTGGAATCCACTAGCGGCTCTGCAGGAGGAAACGGTGGGACACGTCTGCACTGTCGTTTCGGGTCCCTATGAGTGGAAATTGACTCGGTGGCACTGGGTTTGCATTTGTGTTTTTCTTTTTAGGTTTAGGTGTTTGAAGGAATCTGCAGATAACTTAAGCATCTGGGAGGATGTGCGTACATGATGTGCAAATACTGTGCCATCATGTAAGAGGGACATGGCACCCACAGACTTCAGTACCCGTGTGAAGCAGGGAGGAGGAGCTGGTCCTGGCACCTCCCCCCCCCCCAAATACCAAGGGAAGACTGTACAAAACTTCTACCTTTCTTTTGTGCTCTTGCTCTCTATTTGTCATATTTCTAGAATGATAATGAGTGTTTAATGTTCTTTCTTAGGAAATGAAATGATTCATTATTGGCATGAATTTTACCATATGATACAAAACCAAGTTAAATACAAGTATAAAAGAATTTCCTATTCATATGTGGACTGAATAAAAATACACGATTTGTATTCTGTAGCTCAGGCATGCATATGTATGTTGCTCTTACAAGAGCAGTGGAAATGTTACCCCAAACTCAATTCAACTATTTTTATTTCCCTTCTTGATATATGCACATTCCGCCAACACTGCCACCCTTCTGCTTCTCCAGGAGTAAGGAAAGACTGAAGGGAAAAAGAACGGTGAGTCACCCATCTGTTCTTTCCTCGTCACGGCAATCCTGCCATCATCGGTGTAAGCGGTTGACTGGCACTTGGAAGGGCGGAAGTAAAGGGGTTCTAGAGGCACGATGGTCACAAGTGTTAAAACGGTCACAGCCCACCCAGCAGTGGCCCCAAAGGACGCCTGGATGACTTGCTCTCATTGAGAACACAGCCAGGAAACCCCTAGGGAGCAGGTCCCCACCACCTGTGGGATTGTCACAAGTCAGAAGGGACGCGAGGACCCCTACCAACAGCAATAACATCGTGAGGAAGAAAGAGAGTCTCAGTCTTTGTATTTCTTCAAACATCGATGCTTTCTGCGTTAGAAATCAGTTCTGATTATAGCAATGTAGAGTCTCTCAGGATTGTCAGTGCCTCTGTTTCTCCAGCCTAGACATAGTGCACTGACCTTGTACTTTTTTCGATCTCCCAACCTCACACCTAGTGAGTTCATCCGAATTCTGTGTTCACTGAGGCATTGTGAATACTGAATGCAAATGAGGTGGCAAGGAACAGTGGGAATGATTATTGCATATATCTCCTCTGTTCATAAATATGCACCACGGTCTCACTTAGCCAAACTCAAGATCAAAGACAAAATTATTAAACTTTTTAAGAAAGCAACCACACGGAATTAACTCAAGTACAGGACTCTAGAGCATGAAGCCCAACGTCTGCACTGGTTGCGTGCTGCCCATGAAACTGGTTCTGCTAACTATGTATCCAGTAAGAAGACAAAGACAATTTGGTTTTGTCAAAGGAGAGAGTTATGAAATTGTTAATGCTTAAAAAACATCTGGATATGTAAGCAATATGGTTTCTATGGTTTATTAACTTGCTATTTAAAAATGATCATGTTTCTATTTCGAGTACCTACTACATGTCAGGCACTAGGCTTTGGCAGGAATCTTCCCATGATAACTCAGGAAGGGTATTCTATCATTCTCAATTTACAGATGAAGAAGTGATACTCAGAGGTCAGTGCTTTCCCAGTGCCCCAGCGTTAACACAATGGCTGAACCACCGTCCATGTGACTCTAGAACACTGGCTGTGCATAGCCTCCAACAGGATCCCCTCCATACAGATCCCCAAGGCTGCGATGGGTGCCGTCAAGTAGATTCCAGCTCCTAGTGATGCACAGGGCAGAGCAGACGGTCTCCTAGGTTTTTCCTGCGGGTATTTGTGGGAGCAGACTGCCATTTCTTTCTCCCCTGGATTACAGGTGGGTTCAAAGCATCATCCTTTGGTTAGTCGTCAAGTGTTTACTCAGTGCACTGCCAGTCTCCCTTAAATTACCAGTAGCCAAATTAGATCATTGCAATGAAAATATCTATTTTTATTGGTACAACGTACTAATTAGCCATGTGATTTTTTTTCCAATCTGCATACATTGGGTCAAAAACAAGCCCAGTAGAGCTTATAATTGGAGAAACTCTTGGTCTAATCAAATGGAACCCATAACATGAAACCTGCCTTCTTTCCGTTCCATCATCAAAGGGAGACCCGCCCGCTCAGGGAGGATTCAGAATGGGGTAGATTCATTTAGTCCCCAAACAGGCATCAATTTTTAGAAAGACTTAGCAAAACAAATATGAATCAAATGAAGTGCTATAATTTTTTTAAAAAAGCTTAGACTTACATTGTCATGGAACAAAGCATTCTTCCAAGATAAAAATAAGCTCCAGAAATATATTTTAGAAAGCATTTAGGCAACCATGAGACTGTTTTGAGAGTATGAGAAGATTATTTTTCCTACATTCATTATAACTGAGGGGGCTTCTAAAGGCTCACATAAAAGTGGAATTAAAAGATCATGAAATTTTCCACAAACTTTTTCAAACCCCCCTCATACAATTTAATACTTTCCCAGTGAGAAAATAGCCTCTGAGTCTCAGGCAGCCAGAAGACTCATGCTTGAAGGAGCTTCCTGTCAGGATTGCAATCATTTGCCTGTCACCTCTGGTCTCAACACAGTGTAGGGTCTGAAAATCAGGTGGGTTCAAATCTCTGTTCCACAACTTATTCCAAGTCTCAATAACTAGGAGAAGTTAAAGCAGAAATTTAAACTCTGTGAGTCTAGAAACCGAGAAGAACAGCAGCTTCTTCCCAGAGCTGACGAGAGAATCGCATGGAATCGGATGAGCTGTTACATGTAAATGTCCTTTATAAATAACACGGTGCTTCGCAAACAGATGTGTCGTGTGCCCTCCAGTACTGACAATACGGGATTGAAGGTGAAAATCAACTGGAAAGAAGGGAGAGCTTCAGCAGAAGCGGAGGAAGACCGGATGAAAACGGGATGGAAGACATCAGAGGAAGAAGGACACCGCAACTGTTCTACACCGTCCATCGGTGATGTGAAACAATATTTATATTCACTATTGTGCTAAATGCTATCAGAAATATTATCATATCCGTGTAAACTATGGTCCTGACGTCTACACGCGCCTCCCACTAAATGTGCAGTCAGAAGACCCGGTGCTATCCTCTACGTGCAGAATGACATGGCTCATTGGAGAGTATTTTCTTCTCATCTGTAAAATGGGAAAGATGAAGACTCAGCTTCACAGATTGCTGGTAAGAATTAATTGAGAAAGCACCTGTGAAAATGTACTATAAGCAAGCCAGCTATGAGGGAGTCTGCTAATTATCACAGGAGGGCTGGGCAAAATATTGATAGGGCACCAATTTGATAGGGTAGGAAAGAGATTGCAAAGTTGTATTATGTTTCATTGATACGTAAAGCATTAGCCAGGTTAGATACGAATGAGGATCAGAATAAGCAGTCTTTTAGAGAACATATTTATTTTCCTATGTAAATTATAGTGGAGATTTCTGCTTCAAAGGGGAATGAAATATTTAATGCCAACAGGCTGCACTACGGGGTTTCTGATTTCTAATATGCACTTAGAATTTAGGTAAAAGTTTCCAAAGCAGGTCATCAGTTTGACATTCAAATAATGTATACATATTTTTTCCAACTCATCCATTTTCATCTCCTCAACATCCCACTGCTCATCCCACTGTCTCCCAATGTTTCCTGTTTCCGTCTTCCTGATTGCTCTAACACAGGGCTGAAACCACAAGTGTAGAGCTAATTTTGTTTTTCTTTAATTCAAAGAGACTTGAGAGTTGTGGTGTTCCCTAAGACAAACACAAGAATGTCTTCTGGTATACAATGGGGACTTTAGTAGTCACTTTACCATTGGTTTAGCTCCCTTTTGAATCCACTTCTAGATCAGACCTCGTTTTTTCTCCTGGTAAATGGGAAGTAATTGCAAAGTCACAGCATGTGTGTTTGTTGGGTTTTTTGTTTTGCTTGTTTGCCTGCACAGCTTTCTGTCTCTCTTTCTCTGGGGGAGGGGTGTGGAGAAGAAGCACTAGCCTAGTACCTTTGGGAGCATGGTCTCTATGCGTTAGGCAGGGTTGACTAGAGAAATAAATCCAAGGACACTCACACATGTGTAAAAGAGAAGTAGTTATATGGCAGGAAAACACCCCAGCCCAGTCCAGATCAAGTCCATAAGGCCAATACTAGTCCTTCAGTTGGATACTAGTCCATCAATCTCTCTTCAGACACATGCAGCTGCACACAATGATGCAGAATGCAGGGAGATCACAGGCCAGTGGGTGCAAAGTCTTGTGGATCCAATGGCAGTGGATGCATCTCCAGAGGACTGGCAAGTCTCCAGCAGATCTAAGCATGGCTCTATGTGACTTGTCAACAGGAAGGTGGAAGCAGTGGTGGGGCAGGGAGGGGGCTGGCCATTTATCTGGTTGCACTCTAATCAAGCTATGACCTGGTTGACAGTCTGAACTCCACCCACATGTTCCTAGGGGAGGCATGTTGGCACAGAAAACCTATCACACTGTACTTCCATGGTTTTCTGCTTTGGGTACCTGCTCACTCCCTATATGAGAGTCTTCTACACCTATCCAGAACTCCAAGTCATCCCTAGCCTTCTCCTTCCAGGGACCCTTTCTCTAGACCTCAGTCACACTACCTCTGAGATATAAGCTGGGAAAGGGAACTTGCCTTTGTGGAACACATGCTGAGTCCAGAAAATTCATTACATTTTCTCTTTTACAAATCTGTTCATACCCACTCAAGATATGAACCTATCTGCATTTAAACAAATACTCAAAGACAAAGCTTTCAAATTCAATAGCCCGTAAGTAACTTATTTACTTTTCCTGTTTTATTAAATATTAAACACGTATTAAACACTGTGCCAGTAACTAAAGATGGAGCTACTAGTAAACTCTGAGAGTTTGTATCTAATGTAGAAAGTAGAGATAAACAAGTTATAAGTCCAAAAGAAATCATTGAAAATAGTAGGGGGTTAATTTGATATTTGGGAACAAGAAACGTTTTCGATGGAGAGGAGTCAACTAAGTCCACATGGAATAAGCACACCAGCTTGTGTGGCCGAACAATGATAATAACAAAATCCAAATATGATGAAGGGAAATGTATCAGAGCTAAAGTTATGAACACCCAACTGGTAGAAGGCTTTGGAGGAGAGCAAGAGTCAAAAACCCATCTGTAGAGTAACTACTTAGATTAAGCTGCTGGCCAGTCCCCACTAGCCACAGGCAAGGGTCTCAAACAGCCTTCCTATCAGAGATCCTCATAATCTTGATTATACCAGATCGAACTTGATACTTGGTCAGCTCACCTCCCTAGTGACCCAACCTGAATTTGTTCAAGGTGCAAGTATCTCCCGTGTGTTCCATGAAAAAAATTTCTTCCTTGGCTTTTTTGAATATTGAGGGGGGTCTTTTCTTTATAACTTATTATTTGTATTTTTATCTGTATATTCTTATTATTTTATACTTATCTCTTTATTTCTATTTTGTTTTTGGTTTTTGTTTCTATTGGGTTTCCCAATTTGTGAAGCACAGAGTGGGTGCATAAAGATATTACTGATGCAAGGGTTGATAAGGGATGTAGGTGTGGGAGGAGGGGGAAAAGGAGGATGAGGGGATTTGGGGAGTAAACAATGAAGGCGAGAGGGTAGATAGAACACTAGAACTGAGTGTTTGTACACAACTCATTTTAAAGGTGATTTAATCATAGGGCAGGGGGATGTACTAAAATTGATGGTGGTAATTATTGTACAATTCTTCTTGATATGATTGAACTGTATTTGTGGATTAGGTGCTAATAAAAATGCCAAAAAATGGTTTTGGATGGAACATATTTAGACCACATTATTCATGGTATCCTGTTCATGAAGTCAGTCTATATTCCGCTTAAGTCATTTAATTTATAACAGATATACTCAGATCCCAAACCACAGTATTTGAAGCTTCCATTAGATGAAAGAAGAGATGGACACGAGACGGCAGGAGGAACAATACCACGTTGTGTCTTGTGGTTTCTTGTGACATTTCAATTCAGAAATGTCTCATTCTCGTCTTTTCTCTCTCATCCAAAGATGACTACCCATTAAAATCCAATAGGAAAGCAAGTATTGAATGTAAAATTTCTTCCTTTACTAACCCCAAAGAGAGCCACAGCGTTACTTGTATGATGAATGGCTAATAACCTGCAGGCTCCCACAAGTTGTTCAGTTCCGTTGTCAAATCAGGAGTTAGAAGATATCTTGTCTTTAATACAGGTATGAATTTCTGATATGGATTTTAGTTTCATGAAGATTTCTGCTGAGGAGAAGGGTGAACATTATCGTTTGCAGAGGTTTTTGTTGTTAGTTTATTGGAGTTTGTCGTGTTCTTGTTTTTATTTTTGTTTTGCTTCTTTTTGTTGTAGCGGAAGTGAGTGTTTTGCAATGTTTCTTGATCTTCTTTATTTGGACTTTTTTCCTTTCAGAAATCTAGCGCACCAACTCTGGGCATCTTTTTAGCATTTTCCATATACAATTCCTACAGGTAATTGTCAATATAGGAATGCTAACAAATTAAAACAGCCAGATGACTCGTGTTTAACAAAACATAAGCTTTGCTTCAAGTCTGAATGCTTTGTAACCCAACTATGAGGCAGGCAGTAAGAAACCTTTGGTGAAAGGTTTCCTAGCGACAATTAAGAGATACCTAAAGTGAATCAACAGACCAAATTAACCCATACCTCATGTTTTCTAACACAAACTGACACCTGAGTAACACAATAGCTTGTATTCACGACTTTTTGAAATATCTCTGCATTGGGAAATTAAGCTAAAAGAGTGATATGATACAACCAGACAGAGATTTCCCTTCAGCTTTCTGTAGATGGAGAAACAAAATCCCTGAATACTCTTTTGTGGCTGGTCTGACTGACCATTTTCTGGAGGCTTGCAGGAATTTCTCTCTATGCCCATAGAAGACTCAGTTCCGGTGGGAAAGGTTGGGACCTGCGGGCTCACCCAGCCTCCCTTGGGAAGAGTTCAAAGGAAGAAGAGAGTGAATGCTGAGCCAAAGCACTTAGGAAACGCTATTCACCTGGGTTCAGAGGTTGCTTTACTTCGACAATATCCTGTTTTCATTTATTGAGCAATTGCACGACACCAGGCACCTGATGGAGCAATGACCCAACTGAGCTCTAAGCTTCCAAACCATAAAAAGGAAGCAAAAAGTAAAGTCAGAGAAAGATGAGAACATGCGCGTCCAATCACCCCATCAGGCAGGAATCTTGGTCAGCGATAAAGTGCCAGAATTCTGTCCGTTGCCTGGCGATGCAAAGGAGCTTCAATGACCCCATGTGGAAGAAGGGACTGAAAATTCAAATCGCTTTTCATCCAAGTAGATAAGCTAGCTACCATGCAGCAGCCTGTTGTTGGAAACCTAACACATTAAAAGCCAAATTCACAGTGGCACTTAGAATGCATTTAAAATTCTGAGGCTTTTTGTCTTTGAATCGGGCATATGAACTTAGTGTTCGGGACCCACTTTACAACAGTGTCTCATTAATCATGTGTCTCCTTACCTGGCATGGTCCCTGAAACACAGCAGACTCTCAATCAGCGTGTGATGACTGAAGGCCGGCACAAAGAAAAAGGAAGTCAAACAGACCCAAAGTTATTATCAACATGTGATCCGTACTACTTATTCCTCTTAGATTGTTCTTGGATTGGCTTTTTGTTATTAACTGTGATAGAGCAGAAGTCCAAATGTTAAAAGATCATCCGTTTTGCTTTGTTTTTAAGATCACGCTGAGGGCGAGCTCCTCTGATATTGTTGCCCCTCTTACTATTAGTCTCAGCAGGACCTAGGGCTTCTCTCAAATCCACTGTCCATCACTCTCCTCTCTGTCCCCAGGATATGTGCAGGCTTATGTCGCAAGGGGGCAGACCTTATACAGAGACACAGTGAGATAGTTTATTGTGCCAGCCTGACCGATAAACACAAGTGGGATTAACTGAAGGGCAGAGAGATAAATGGCTTGGTGAGCCTCGCCTTTCGTGTCTCTCACTCTGTGATCATCTGACCAGTGTGTGGCTGCCTTGCTTGTTCTGTGCCTCAATTTAAAGGCTACACTACCTGTGGGACGCCTAGCCTGTGGACTGTGTCGCTGTAAGTTGAGGTCCCTTTAAGACATTTCTGGAGCTGGGGACTGGCGGTTGGTGACCTGGCTGACAGTTGGTGACCTGCCTTGTGATTGGCTGCTGTGCTGACATAGCCTAGCTCTCTCTATAAATAGAGGAAGATCTGGCAGCAGACTAGACTTGAAGGACTGTTAGTCTCTCACAACTCTCTCACTGGAGTGAGTTGCACTGAGCCATTTGTAGTGCTTTATAATTTAACCTTTCATTTCTTGTATTATATATTTATCTGTATATGATTTAACAGTTCATTTCTTGTTATATATCTAATTATCTTTATAAATAAATATATTAAATTATCAGCAATTAGGTTTTATCTCTCTAGAGAACCCTGTGTAACACACACAGCAACCACCTTCTGTTGTCAGTAATAGTGCAGAAGCTGGTCCCCCAGTGGTATTTGGTCATCGCTTCCTCCCCTGCTTCCACACTCTAGAGCCTCTGCTCCTCTTCACATCCTAGGGAATCTGTTTCCTTGCTTTCTCATGCCACCTCTGTGTTCGTCTGGATGGTAAAGCAACAAACCCGTGACTCTCATAATGGGTACAAGAAAGTTCTTCCTATCAAGAAATAATCTTAGATCAAGAAGGTATCCCGGCGCAGTCCAACTCAAGTCCCTAAGTGTGATGAGGCTAGTTCAGGGCCTTCTTCAGACACATGTAGCTGCAGGCTGAAGATGCAGACAAAAGAAGTGTCATGTAGGACTCTCTCAGCTGGGCAGGTGCAGAGTTGAATGGATGCCAAGTTGGTGGGAACAAGGCCGGGCATCGAGAACTCACAGATTCAGGTGGCCCACGCAGGATTTCGCTGGATGTAGGCAGGGTCCTAGCATGCAGAAAGGGAAGTAGCAGACAGGAAGAAAGGTTCCCAGTTTCTCCCTTATAAGAAGGCCACCCCTCCCAGGAGGCGTCATTAAGCTGTGACTTGATGGACAGACTGGACTCCACTGCTCCATGAATGCCAGTTGACATAAAATGATCTCCCTCCCACAGCCCCCTACTCATGTCTGCAAGTCGCCCCTAGTTTCTCTCCCCCGCCCCATGGACAGGGATTATATATTTCTTTCTGCTCTTAGACACCTCTCTCTTCTTGGAAGCTTAGGAAGCACACATTGGTGGTGCTTTCTCTCGAGATCTCTATTGCTTACTCTCCCTAATTTGACCAGTTCATTCAGTTCTGAGTGTATGTGAATTCGATAACTATCTTAAAGATGCAAGTTAGGGCTCCTTAAAATTCTGCTTTCTGAGATTCTCTGCCCATTAATCTCGTTTAGCAGCATGCTGCCTTGCCAAATACACTGGTGGTTTATTTTCTGTTCACTGTGATGACAAGGGGGAAAAATTATCATTAAAAATTTCATGCTATTGTGAAGGAAAGATGGACATTTCTATACCCTGGGCCATTATCAATCAGTATTCTACAGTAAGTATAATATAGACTCTAGAGTCAGAACTACCTGGATTAGAATCTACCAGCTCCGGGATTTGTTTTTAAGATAACATGCAAGTATCTTAGCTTTGTCATCTGTGAAATAAAGATAACTATAATACGTGTTCCATGGGGTTATTTTATTCATGAGGATGAATGGAAGGAAGGAAGGAAGGAAGGAAGGAAGGAAGGAAGGAAGGAAGGAAGGGAGGAAGGGAGGGAAGGAACATCATTTAACATCCAGAAGTGGACGACACTCACTGCTAGGCCAGATTATTCTCCTATTGGGCATAAAATAAAATTAAATTTAAAAACCTCACAGAGTACCAACCTCAGACAAGACTTCTCTAAAACAAAACAAAGCCACTTCATGATTTTTTTTTAGCAGCTGTACCACTCACAAAACAGCAAACACCTCCCTCTTCTTAGAAGCTGGGGTGGCATAACTTTTGTCTCATGTACTTTGGACATATTATTAGGAGAGATCAGTCCTCAGAAAATAATATTATGCTTGGTAAAGTCAAGAGTCAGCAAAAAAGAGGAAGCCCCTCAAGGAGATAGATTGACACTGTGGTTGCAACAATGGGAACTAAAAATAAAAACATTTTCAGTATGGTGCAGGACTGGGCAGTGTAGGGTCACTATGAGTCAGAGCTAAGTAGATGACACCTAAGAAAATCCACCACCCATCTCATGACCACTGATAGCCTTATTCTTGTACTAGTCTTCTCCATAGATATAAGCATTATGCAGATACTGAACCATAAAATTGATCCTTTTGTTTAAACTGTTTCCCCTCCCAAGTGAATCCTGGTTTCACATATTCAAAGCCGAAACCTTATCATAGGTTGTTCTTAATATCTTCTTCCAGAGATGCGTGTGTGTGTGTGTGTGTGTGTGTGTGTGTGTGTGTTTCTTTGCTGCAGTGAGTCCTAAACTCAACTACAGATGCCCCTGTGCTCTTTGGCAGAAGGGTCTTGAGGATGATTGATAGATAAATGATTTATAGCAGTACTTGGTACACAGAAAATGTTTAAGAAGACTTTGCAATCATTATTTATTATACATAACCTGAGAGTGCTAAGCACAGGACAGGGGAATCATGTATAAAAGGAGGAGCAGGAAAGAAAGGCATGGGGCCAGGCCTGTTCATCAAATGATAGGAAGAAATCACATGGCATAGCAGGAAGCTAGTCCCTAGATAATGAAGCAACTGGGTAAGTGAACAAGATCACCTTAAACACTCTGGGAGTGGGACGGCCACCTAGGAAGCATGCAATCATCATTCCTCTCATCATCTTCTTCAAATACCCGGGAAGCTACCTGGGAGTAGGATGAAGCGTCCTTTCTGTTTAAACAGTGTGAATTGGTGAAGGATAAGAATAGTCCTTCCATCTGAAGTAGCACACAAAGAAGTCCTTCAATGTTCTCCTTTCTGAAAGCTTTGGGCATTTGTTGTCTGCAGCTGGAACACACAAATATGCTTTTGCACAGCAATCATACCACTGTCATTTGGCATTCTGTGGTGCAGCCCCGTCACAGTCATTTGCAGTGTAAATTCGAGTCACATCCCAGCAATTTTGCTATCACTCTTACTGTAAAGTCACCTTGCAGGTTTTCCCTACGAGGCTGGGGTTATTTTTCAACTTTATTGCGAAGCTGATTTGTTTTCCATTTGCTTATTGATGAATTTCACTGTTAACCAGAAGTATTTGTTCAGTGGTTAGTAATAAGCCCAGGGAATCTTTACAGGATGAACCTTATGAGCCGGCATGTAAAAGATGCAAAACAAATGAGGATCCTGCTCTCATTGCTCATTCGGCAGCCGCTCTTCCAGGCACTTACCAATTCATTCCACTGATAAGAAGAGCAAGCTCACAAGAAAGTCATGGAGAGTGAGAAACAATATATCTGTGTCCATTATTTATTCATGCCTCAACCACATGGATGAAAAATGTTGCCCATTACCACCGGAAGAGCAATCTTTTATGATAATGGTGCCATTGCTTTCTTACCACTCACCGCATTCGTAGTGTGTTGCGTGTAGCAATCAAATGGTAGATTGGTACTTAGTTATCAATTATTCCTCCCCCAGAGCACAGGTATAAGGACTCGAGCAAACAGTTTCTGACTTCAAATGTCTATATTGTTGGAGTCAAGTTTACACAGAGTGGAATTCACTTCAAATATATCCAAGTGTGCACCATGGGCAAACCATATTGGATCCATTTCCATAGTTTGTGCTCTAAGCAATAAAGATTTATTGTCACATTCTAAATGTAATATAAGCATGTTAATGAATCATGTAAAATAGAATAAATAAGTGCCCAATGTTTCACACACACCCAATCCCCCTTTTGAAAAAAAGTACATGTTACTAATATTTTAGTGGATATTCATTTTTTTAATACTTAGGAGATACAACCACCACACATATGCATATATGGACACACATATACACACATGTGTAAAATAAAAGTTGCCAGTCACAATCAAGTGGATTCGGACCCCATGTGTGTCGCAGTCAAACTGTGTGCCTTAGGGTTTCCAGTAGCTGATTGACCTTTGACAAGCAGAAAACTAGATCTATTTTTTAATTTTTTATCCCTAGCCTTTTGCTTTTACAGCCAAACATATGAGCCCGCTGCTCTAGATGCTTGTATAAATCAAACCCAAACTCGATGTGGATTTGGTTTCTGCTCACAGTACCCTATACAACAGAGAAATGAAATTTCCCCACTAGGCATATTTTGGACATATTGTCCATGTGCATGTGCTTGACTGGAGACTTAGGGCACACCATTGCTCTGCCCACATAGCTGTTTCCCCTCTTTCTTCCTAAGTTTATTCTGCTTCTCTAATAATTCAAAGAACCTTATATATAAGTATATCTTATATTACATCATGCCCCAAGACATACATAATTGTCATTATTTTTTAATACATAAGAAAGAAGTTTATGTCAAGAAGCAATTTTATATCAAGAAAGCATCCCATCCCAGTCCAAATCAAGTCCATGGGTCAGATGTTAGCCAGCGCCCGTCATAGAGAAAGGTGAGACTGGATACATGGGAATCACGGGTTGGTGGCTACAGAGATTCATGGATCCAAAGTCAGTAGCAACATGGCAGGGCACCAACAGCTCTTAGAGTTGGGTGGCCCACAGGGGCTGACGATTAAAGGCAGACAGAGTCCCAGCAAGGAGGAAAATCAAGGGCAAGAAAGCTAGTTTTCATTAATTTTGAAAGTATGCGTGCAATTCAAAAAGTATTGCTACAATCTCCTAGACATTTTTACTGAACAAAGCCATGCAGTTATTGTTTGTCAATATATCTTCCCTCTAGGTCTGTGTAATTTTGAAGGTGGTATTTCAATCTCCCTAACCTTCCTTGAAAAATTGTGCATTCTTTGACTTATAGCACAACACAATGGCACTTTTTACATCCTGGAGTGACCCAAATCATATTCTTACTAAATATTTTGAATTAGAGAAAGAAAACAAAGTCTAAAGGGAGAAGACTGAGACTGGGGAGTGCATGGAGTAAGTTCCCCAGTGAAATTCTAATTGGATAACATTTGCTACACTCAAAGAATTATTGCCAGCCATCAAGAGGCCCAGGAGAGCCTGTCACTGTTACAACCAAAGACAGAGACCACATTGACTGGAGAAATTCTAAGTTTAGTTCTCCAAGTGCTGACAAATGGAAACAATTGGGTTTGCTACCTCTGAACTGCTTTAAAATCCAGTGAAAATCAAGCAAGTTATATCCCTTAAACTATGTGATAAGAAAAGGGTTTTGCAATAGTTCTAGGAGGTAATTAGATTTTACAATGATAAGAGGACTTTAAATCAATGGGGCAAAGGGTAGCAAGATTCATAGGAAATATTTTACATTTCCCCAAAAGATTATCAGACCTCAACTGACATCTTCCTTACTCCAGGAGCTGTCAAATGGGTACACCACGAAGCTTCCTCAGAACAGGTCTACCTAAGGTTTCAGGCTCCACTGTTTATTTAATAGTCCTGTTTCCCTTTCCTGAATTAGAGCATCTATGAATAATTAACAGGTTTTGTAACAGGCCCAGATCTTGAATAATTAACAGGTTTACAAAGAATATTTTGCTACAGAGAATTTTTTATTATTATATAAGAGGGAACTGTGATATACGAGGTCCCTTTTAACAAACTAAATCTCAGACCAAATTCCAAACTATGTTATATTTCCAGTGTTTGACTAACAGCAGGCTTTTTCACCCCCTCCATCAGAATGGGGGGCATTGTCTGTCATAAGGAGAAACAAAATGTATTGGTGCAAAGTTCTGTCCTTTTTCAACAATGAAATTTTCAATTTTCTTAAAAATTTCCTTAATAAGACATTGTGGTCATTCTTTGATCTTCATGATAATCTTTCATGATTAGCCCTTCCAAATTCCAAAACACAATCACCATAATGTGTTGAGTCAATCTCTCTAATTGAATGAAACCAACAAGATCACCAGAGGTAAAATAGAGGCAAACTTAGGAGCTTACAATACTATCAAACATAACCTAAAATATACAAATAGATGATGATAAAGTAGACAACTTGGACCTCCTAAAAATTAAATACTTCTGGACATCACAAGACTTCATCTAACATTAGCCCTAACCTGAAAATAAAAATTTTTACTGGGTAAAGAAAGAAGAATTTTTGCTTAGGGGGAATTGGGTTTATGTTAATGGTGGAATAATTTGGAAAAGGATATCAATAATGGTTGGACAGCATGAAGAGTATAATCAATGGCACTGAATTATACATGTGGAAGTCCTTGTATTGGAGAATGTTTTGTTGTGTGTATTTATGCAGCAATTAAAAAGAAAAAAACATTAGCCAAATAACAATGGGCGCAAATGTGATAGTTAGGTTTTTGTATGCCAACGTGGCTCCTGTAGGGACACGTGGGCAGAGTTTAGCCTACGAATCAGATCACAGCTTGATTGGAGGGCAATCAAGATCAAATGACTCTCCACGGCTGGCCTCTTTCTCTTTCTTCCTGGTGATTCCACCAGCCTGCAGCTGGCCTGAGTTAGCTGCTCCACCTCAAGCATGCGCTGTGCTACCTGTGGTCCAAACCAGCCTGTGGATGTGGTGGCTCGTGTGGCCATGCCATGTGCTTCATCTTAAGGCTCCAACATGACCTGCTTCTTTGCACTAGTGGCCTCTGTGACAGCTCGACGTCTCATTGTCCTGCTATTGCCACCG
>NW_022105611.1:1919197-1921104 GCF_000313985.2 Echinops telfairi | reverse complement strand
TTCAGAATAAACCCATGCATGTATGAACTAAAACCCAAGTAGCACTACTCTTTGACTTACATTTGTCTATAGCTTCATCACATCCATACTATATCTTGCTTCTCAGAATGTTTCACTTAACAGCAGTGGGGGTTGGAAGCATTCACATAGAGAAGGCGTCTCGATACTGAAGTTTTATAAACCCGTATTGGGCTGGTGTTAGAGGTGAGGAGTGTTGACTAAACCCCTGTACAGGTAGGCACTTCTGAGGCCTGCAGAGTACCGGAGGAGGACTTCTGAAGAATCACTTGTGTCAGTGAAGTATAGATTGCACTGGGAGGTAGACATACAAAGGATGGGGCAAACACAATCTAAAATATCCACATTGTGGAGTACTTGCTTGAAAAGGAACCCAGTCACTCAAAGGAACGCTGTCCTTGTTATCCAGGTTCCCATGACTGGAAAGGATTAGGGAACTTTCTGTATAATGAGGGGGCAATTAGAATGCACTTAAGGAAGCCTTGTTATGTATGATTGAGCAAGGTCAGCGTGATTAAGTCTTTTCCATTATTTATAAGTTTGTACATAATTGCTGTATATTCTAGGTGTTTTGTATGTTATAATAGAACTCCTGGTAATATTATTTTAGGTACATGTGATGTATCCATCTGTTTCCCCCCAAATTTCAGCTGTAAAACCAAAAATTCACACAAGATGCTCTGACTTAAGAGAAAGAGAATTTTTGATAAACTGACTTTTTCCCAAGTACACAGAATCATGAAAAGCGCAGTTGCTTTAGTATCTTTCTTTGCTTATGGAAAACAAATTTTTCAAAAAGCAGTTCACATCACACCCTTGGCCTGACCCTCTTTTAAAGTGCCTCCTTTGGTGGCCACTCCTAATTAAGCAAACAACTCTGAGGACTAATGCAAGGCTTCAGACCCACGTGAACCATTTCAGTCACGGCTGTCAGAGTGAAAGCAAAACCGGTCCAAATGTGCCAAGTGATGGTGTGGCAGAACAATCACCAGAGCAGGAAAATGTGTGGGTCAAAGCCCTGGCCTGAGTGGCTCAGAAAAAGCACCGTGAGCCCTTTCCAGAGCCTGGTGTCAGCCTATGGCCATTGCCAGGACGGTGTAGCATGGCACGCTTTCACCGTGGTAGAACTGGTGGGCATGCTTTATCTGGGCACCATTGTGTCTGAGTCTGTCAATCCAGGCTTCAGTTGCTTTGCCCTGCACATGCTGTCCTGGGTTTCCAGCAGGGCATCGACCCATACTTTTTCCATCCTGGTTGTCCTTGCAATTCGCTGACATTACAAAAATTCAGGTATGTTCACTTTTTCAACCGTTCACATTTCATTTTTTCAACCATGGCTGAACCAAGACAAGCCGGTTTGAAGCCTTGGATTAAGGTCAATGCTTGTGATTCAATGAGTCAACTGTTAAAGTCATAGCTCTGATATGGAAAGAACAATGAGCGTGAGCTCCTCCACAATTGCATGACTAACATTTGAACATAGATGGGGGTAGCTTTTTAGCATCTGTTTCAGGCACGTGAAAATTCAAACTATCAGCTCTCAGAATTGCTGTGAAGCAAATATCAACATAGAAAACCATGACCTAATTATATTATGAATTTTAAAAGAGAGATAAAAGTTACATTCCAAGTTAGTCACATAGACTGACTCATTTCCAGAAAGCTAACAAATACTTTGAAAACAAGATGTTCCTTGGAATAAAGACAAAAGAGAGAGTCCGTTATCGGTGATATTTTTATTAGTTTCTTCTAAAATACAATTTAATAACTCAAATAGGTAAGTTTTAGTAAAAGAAGATAAGATGTTTAGGTTAAAAAATAAATATATATTTTTAAACCTTGCTGTCAAGGTGACTCTGACTCACGGTGACCCATCTTGTAACATAGTA
>NW_022105611.1:1906424-1917333 GCF_000313985.2 Echinops telfairi | reverse complement strand
CCTACTAAATATGGCAGGTAGACTCTCTCCATTAGATTTGGGCATGTTGTCTTCTCATCTTGGCCTATTGTGTAGCATTTATAATAAACTCCAGCATATTTACAGACTGATACCAAACATTATTGATCTTTTGCTAAAGACATAGTTAAGTTACCTAAAGAGAGAAAGTAGACATTTATGAAGTGATGACACAGATATCAATCAGTTGTGAATCTTGTTCACTATTGATCTAACAATAAGACCACGAGTCTTACTACAACACAACCCATGACACACTATATTCCAGTAACGCTGAGCATTTTTTGCATTGCTTAAATATATATGAGCAGACTCCAAAAAATGCAAGGAAAATGGAACTAAAAGATAAGGGAATTATTCCATAAAATTTTCAAAGCTCCCTCTTAGCTTCATGTCCATTCTATATCTTTGCTCACTGGCCTTTGGTACTGTCACCAAATGTGTCTTAGTGTCCTTGTCTACCTGATAAACGTGGTACACTTCTATTCTTGCTGTAACATCTAGTTGCAGTATGTGTCTGACAGCAGGTAGACATATTTCTACAGGGGCAGCTCTACCTTGTTCTACAGGGTTGTGATGAGTCGGGATCAATTTAATGGAAACGGATTTGTCTGCTTGTTTTTGAGTATGCTCTTTGGATTTTGAATTCTACCAGGTAAGAGACCTAAATACAAAGATTACATAATTAATTTGTACAACATCCACTAATATTGGAAACAGGTCTCGCCTCCAAGGAAACGTTCTCTCAATTGATTGGCTGCTTGTAGCAGATCTCAACGTGAAAGTGGTCCCATTATACTTGATCTTATCAGGAATGATTAGTGTGCCTTAACTGCCGAAGCCGTGATAACTGTGGCACAAAGCCTTATCTACCACAGGGAATAACAAAAGATCTCCTTAGGTAGATTAGACACACAAGGGGGAGAAACCATGTATCATATTTACAAGGACACACAAGGGCTTAATGTATCATCGAGGACCCTATGCTATGTGAAAAACAGTTGCAGAAGAATCCAAGAAATCTCCCTCTAAGTAGCGCGTTAATTGATAGAGACTGGCACCTACAATAATATCCCAAGAATGAAATCCTAGCCCTGGAACTATGCTGGAAAAAAAAAAAGAAAAAGTTTCCAGTCTTGATTGCTAAACTGAAGTATATGGGCAAAATATTGAATAACACAGGAAGAATCGAAAGATGATGGAAAGAATACACAGAGTCACTAGTCCAAAAAGAATTTGTAGACATTCAACCACTTTAAGGAGTAGCCTATGATCAAGAATGTATGGAACATAGGCTATCAGAAATAGGGAAGGAGACAAATACAGAGGAGTCACAAATTGACAAGTGGGACATACTGAAGACAAATCACCTGTGTACACCAAAAGAATTCACTGAGAGTAATAAGAGTGCCTGAAGACTAGGAAAACATCTTTAGCAATGACACGTCAGACAAAGGGCTTATTACTAAAATCTACAATACTTTGCAAGCTTACAATAAGAAAAAAACTAACTTCCCACTAAGGAGGTGGGCAAAGGACCTGAACAGGAGTTTCACAGGGGCAGAAATCCAAATGGCCAATAAACATATGAGAAAATGTTCCCGATCATTAGCCATAAGAGAAATGCAAATTAAAAGAACTATGAGATACCATCTAACACCCTCAAAGATAGCCCAATTCAAAAAATCAGAAAGTAACAAGTGTTGGAGGGGCTGTGGGGAGATAGGAACACCTGTCCACTGCTGGTGGACCTGTAGGTATATACAGCCATTATGGAAATCTATTTGGCGATATCTAAAATGGATGGAAATCGCTACCATACGACCCAGCAATCTCCCTACTGGGCATGTACTCAGAAGAGGCAAGAAACAAACCATGGGCAGACATCTGTGTTCCTATGTTCATCATGGCACAGTTCACAATTGCAAGGAGTTGGAAACAACCCAAATTTCCATCAACAGATGAATGGATCAAAAAATTATGGTACCTACATACAATGGAGTACTATGTGTCCCTAAAAAGCAGCGATGAACGCATGAAGCACATTGCCACATGGGACGAACTGGAGGAAATCATACTAAGTGAAGTAAGCCAAGCACAAAAGGACAAGTACAACATGAGTCCACTGAGGTAAGCTTAAAAAAAACAAGCAAACAAACAAACAAATAAAAAAATGGAGCATAGGGGAAGAACAACTATATATAAATATACATCCCTGGGGTGAGGTCCAGTAACTATGGCAGGGGCCAAGCCCAGTTCAGGGATACATACAGCAGCTAACTAAATACGAGGAGGAAAGAAAGAGGGGGGGGATGCCATGGGTAGGGGGGTACAGGGCACTAACCCACCCAAGGGAAGGGTGTTGTTTGTATCTCCACAGGAGAAGGAGAGAGAGACCAGACTTCAACCTGGTGCACCAAGACGTGAACACAACACACTGGCATGTACCAGGGAGGCAATAGAGAGGTCTGTGGACAGCCTCAATCTCAACTATGTGGACACCACTCCCTCCACCTTACTCAGAAGAATTCACTTCAGAGGACAGCACTGGGGCTACACCCTGGGGAAAGGGGAGTGTCGGATTAGAGCACACAGGAGAAACGCAAAGGGATGGAGAGGGAGGAGAGGACATCCTGGCTCACCAAGCCCCAAGGATGATGTTCTTACTCAGAGCAGACAACACATAGGGAGGACCTTAGGGCTGGCCCCGTGACGGGACTCGGCATCCCGCACTAAACCATGACGCTGTGGGAGACAGCACTGGAGACACAGTGTGGGAATAGTGCATGGTCAGGCCCCATCACGCTGGGGCCAGGCACTGAGGGCATGCAGCAGAGCAGCAGGGGGAGCAGAGTGATGAACACACACCCCCACCAGAGAATATCAAAAATAGACTTTGGAGACAGAGTGTGGCATCCCATCAGACTCAACTGGAAAACACTTGTAAAGGCCAACAAACAGATCTTGAACGATTTATAGGCTTTTCCATTTTTGTCAATGGCTTTCTTTTTGTTATTTTTATTTTTATTTTTGTTGCTTTTGTTGTTGTTTTGTTGGTTTTGACTTCCTTTGTTGTTCTGTTTGGCTTTGCCTGGTTTTTGCACATATTAATGTATCTGCATGTCTATCTAGATAAGATAGGCAGGATAAATAATTTGGAGATGAAAAGAAGAGGGTCAATAATTCCTGGGGGGTGGGGCACCAACCCAGGGACAAGGGAACAAGTAAACTAAAATCAATGGAGAGAAGGGCTTAGGATGCCTAGTGGGGCTTAATCAATGGCAATGTAGCAGTGAGGAATTACTAAACCTGAATGAAAGCCAGACATGATGGTGGGACAAGAGGAAAGTAAAAGGAAATAGAAGAAAGAACCAGGAGGCAAAGGACACTTATAGAGGCCTAAATACAGGCATGTACATATGTAAATATATATATAATGAGAGGGGAATAGAACTATGTACTCATATCTGTATGTTAAGAATTAAGGTTGCAGATGGACATTGGGCCTTCGCTAAAGTACTCCCTTAACACAAGAACACTTTGTTCTAACAATCCAGAATTCTGTGATGCTCACTTTCCCGACACGATTGCTGAAGACAAAATGGATAAGCAAATATGGTGAAGAAAGCTGATGGTGCCTGGCTATCAAAAGATATAGCATGTGGGGTCTTAAAGGCTTGAAGATAAACAAGCAGCCATCTAGCTGAGAAGCAACAAAGCCCACATGGAAGAAGTATACCATCCTGTGTGGTCATGAGGTGTCGCTTGAATCAGGTATCAGGCATTGAAGACCAAGAACAAAACAATACCCAAGGTGATTAGGGATGGGCGGGAGTGACATAGAGTGGAGACCCAATGCCCATCTGTAGACAATTAGACATCCCCTCACAGATGGGTCACAGGGAAGAGATGAGCCAGTCAGGGTGCAGTATAGCACCGATGAAACACACAACTTTCGTCTAGTTCTTTGGTGCTTCCTTCACCCCACTATCATGACCTCAATTCTACATTACAAATAGGATTAGACCGGAGCATGCACATTGCTACAGATAAGAGCCCACAACATAGGGAATCCCTGAGGGCCAACAATGAGAGTAGAGATACCAGGAGGCTTGGGGGAGGGGAGGAGGAGGAATAGGGCAGAATCAATCACAAGGAGGAGAAAGAGGGAATCGATCACAAGGATCATGCCAGGGGGATGAAAAACAGAAAAGTGGTGAGGGGCAATGCAGGATGATGTAAGAGATGAAAATAATAATCTATAACTTATCAATGGTTCGTGAAGAATGGAGGGTAGTGGAGGGAGGGGAAGGGAGGGAGCGGGAAGAAATGGGGAGCTGATATCTGGATCTCAAGTGGGTAGAGAATGCTTTGAAAATAATGATGGTAGCATATGTGAAAATATGCTTGACACACTGGATGAATGTATGGATTATGATGAGATGTAAGAGCCCCCAATAAAAGTATTTAGAATATATATATGGAATTAAAATATACTACAAAAATGTAATTCAGGATAAAAAAAAAAAGGTGAAGGTAGAGATAGTTACTCTCATGTATTTTGGACATGTTGTCAGCAGAGACCAGTCCCTGGAGAAGGCCATCCTGCTTGATAAAGCAGAGGGACAGAAGAAAAGAGTGAGATCCGCAACAAGATAGGTTGGCAGAGTGACTGCAGCAAGAGGCTCAAGCATTGGAACCCTTGTGCGGAGGGCTCAGGAGGGGGCTTATTTGTTCTGTTGTACATTGGGCTGCTATGGGTTAGAACCACGCAATCACACCTAAGAAGAACAAGCCAGGACCCCTTATGTCATGCATTATAACGCTGGACTCTGTGCTTGTGGCTATAATCACATTACTATTTTTCAGGGATGCATAGTACTTGATTGTGTGTATATATCCGAGTTTTTTTAATCCATTCATCTATTGGTGGAAATTTAGGCTATTTCCAATTCTTTGAGCATTGGAATGAACATTGGAGCACAAATGTCTGGTCATGGCTTGTTTCTTATTTCTTCTAGTTATATGCCCATAAGGTCATAAGGTAACTCGATTTCCATCTCTTTTAGGTATCGCCAAATCGCTTTCCACAGTGGCTGTATGTATCTAGTATCTACAAGACGCCCCGCCCCCTCAGTGAATGAGAGTTCCTTGGAGGGCATTTTTCATTCTCCTGGTCAACAAGCTTAGAATGACATTAAGACCTGACTTTAGTAGAGGGTGTGAACCTGGGCACACCCTGTGTTTCCTTGGGAGAATCTGTAAGATTACTTGACTAGAGAGTATGATTTAAGACCCTATCCTTTGTTTTTCTTGGATGGAGTATAAATGCTGGTGCCACAGTACAATTCCTCCACACATCACCTGAAAATCTATACCTCTCTTTCCTAACTGAGCTTTTGGAGAAGCAAGAAATCCTGCTGTGGTTTAGGACATTTCTGACTTCTGGCTCTGGACTCTGCATGTGGCCTGACTTCTGTATTTGGGTCTAAGCAGTGCTCATAACCACATGGCACATTTCCTTAAAGCTTTGTAACTTTTTGTGGGACATTTAAGTGACTAGCCAAACTCGGGACATAAGGAACTACTACTACTATATACAAAGAAGTGCGGAGGGGTGGAGGGCGTGCAGAATATCATCTTTGAACTGTTGGACATTTGGGAAATCTTTCATCTTCAACTCCTTGGGAGTAATCTGGTATTAATACTTTTTAAAAGGAATGATTACCACAGGCTCAGGTTCCAGCTGTGTTTGCAGCTCTTGTACATAGGTTCACTCTAAATTCAAACGGACGTGATGACACGTAGCAATCACAACAATGACATTGACATATAATTTAAGCATCAATCCAAGCTCATCTTACATGAAATCTGCCACGATCTAATGAACCTATTAAACAATCTTCAGTGACCATCTTAAAACAATTATCCTTGAATTTCTTTTGTGAACATACAAACCAAAAGAAAATTAAATTTTGGTTAAATCCTTAGTTTATTTTTCTAAATATATTTCTCCCTATTGTTAAGTAAAAGAGTGAAATGACTGAACAATACTTTTTTTTCATTTAGTGCATTGATTAATGCACAATTATTGAACATTAACAATGTGGTAAGCCCTTTGCTGTGAGCTGGTGATTTAATAGTGTTCAAACTAAAGGTAAGGTGCACACCAGTACACCTTAGGTTTTAGGAGCAGTTACAGACAAAGATCCATTACCATTGAGTGGATTGCCACCACCGTGACCCTGTTGGAAGAGTAGACGTGCTCCCCAGGGTTTGTAAGGATGGACGTCTTTATGGGAGCAGGCTGCCCCATCTTTTCACCAGGGAGCAGCTGATGCCTTCGACGTGCTGCTATTGTGGTTAGTAGTCCAAAGCATAGTTCAGCATGCCATCAGAGCTCTTTAGGCAAATACCAGGCCCTGGCTATAAAATGTAAAGAAGCCTTGGGTAGGACAAGTGACTAACACACTCAGTAACTTACATAAAAGTTGGATCTTTGAGTCCATCCAGGAAATATTGAGTTCACCTAGGAAAAAAAGCCAAGCGATCTACTAAAAAACAAACAAACAAAACACTTTCAATTAAAACCTCTAGGGAGCACAGTTCTATGCTAACAAAAGTCTTTATGAATTGAAATCAACTTGATATGAACCAGCCATACAATGCATTATGTTACCTAAGAAGCAAAGTAACCATAGGTTTACTTGTGCCTACCTACTAATATACAATGAACAATTTCACATTTTTCATCCATATCAAATAATCTGCTTCTAAGTCTGCTGGCACCTGCCTCTCACCTAAGGGGACATCCTACAGAATCAAAGTCTCTTCAAAATTCACAAGGAGCCCTGATGGTGGAGTGAGTTCTACTTTGCACTGCTAATTGCCAGGTCAGTGGTTCAAAACCACCAACTCCTCCAAGAGAGAAAGACAAGGCTTCCCACTCCCTTACAGCTTGACCATCTCAAGAACCCACAGGGAGAGCTCCATTCTGTCCCATAGGGTCACCGTGAATCTCAGCTCAATGGCAGTAAGGGCATTTTGTTTGTTCTGTTGATTGGTTCATATTTATAGCCCCTGACAAGGGATGGAGCACAGAGTAGTCAACATTAGTCCAGGCTTCCTTGTGATCACTTAATAATCTGTACGGAATAATTTCCTCGGGGTTTCACCAACAAAAACGCCCAACTCATTGCCCTTGAGTCAATGTCGACTCCTAGTGACTCTACAGAGACAGAGCAGAACCATTCTCAGGAGTTTCTGAGACTGTAACTCTTTATGGAAGTAAAAAGCCCCAGCCTTCTCCCATAGAGAAGGCTGGTGGTATTGAATGCTTACTCTATGCTTAGCAGCCCGATCTGTGCACAACTATGCCACCAGCGCTCCTGGTGTTCACCACTGATGTGAGTACTAAGTCTTCCTTCCCTTCATCACTGGGGAATCTGCCCCTCGATGCAATGTCTGCCTAGCTGTGTCACAGAAACACCCAGAAAGGAGATAACACAAAATTGAGCTCAGCGAAGGCTTTGTAGTGAGAGAAAATTGTGCTGTGTGGTATGATCCGAAAGATGAGTGGAATAGTCCGCTTCTCAGGGAGCGGAATGGTGCTTTGAAGAATTATGATGTGCACAAAGACCCAGAAGGGAAGGAACTCCTAAAAAATCCAAAAAGTTCATCATGGTGTCCAAGGAGCAAAAAAGGAGCGAAGAAGTGAACTGGAGCTCGTTCTAGCTAAGTCATATCAAAAAGTTTTCACTTCAGTAGGCTTTTTCACTAATAATGTACCCAAGCAAAGAAAGCACACAATCTTATAACACACAGAGTGCACATAAGAAACTACCTTATGAGGGTGGTTTATCTTTACAAAAACCGTATACTGCATGTGTTATTTGCATAAAAATACGGTACATAAGGGGACTGGGAAAACCTCGAGGATGAGAATGACCCGTAACACTACTGTTTCAGGAAGATCAGCCCCACCGTGATTACAAAGCAAACACTAATGAAGAGGCAAAATCAGAAGCAAGATGAGTCATAACATGAATCTTGTGGGCGGCCTTCTAAGATGCAAATATTGGTCTCACCCTTCTTATGACGGAAGAATGAAGAACATAGAAAGGTGCCTGGAAACAGTCCAATGGACTAATGGGCACACAAACATCCGTCACCACCACCTTCTGACTAGAAGAACCAGATGGTGCCCTAAGACCACTACCAACTGCTCGGTTAAGGGTCCCACCAATAGATCCTAGGCAGAGGGGGAGAAGAATGTGGAATAGAATTCAAACTCATAAAAGAGACCAAATTTCTAGGTTGTTTAGTGGCTAGGAACTTCCAAGACTATCCCCCTGAGACATCTTTAAAGCCTCGATCTGAATTCACCCCTATGTTAGAACAATCAACCATTTAAGATCAGAGGGTCATGCATTCCTCAAGGACAGAGGGTAGGAAAGGAGGAGGAGCATTCAGAGGAAGTGGGATAAGGGACAGTACATAGAGGGGACTGAAGTAGATGAGTAGAGTCAAAATGTGTTTTCATTGTGGAATGCAAAACGGGTGATTGGCTCTGTACACCTTCGCCTAATTCACAATATAATTTTTAGTCATGCCAAACTAAGAAAAAAATATCAGAAGCAGAAAATTAATTAGGTAACAGCTGACATAATCTTAGCAAGAACTAGTGGTGGTCTAAATGGGGAGAACAGATAAGAGAGGTTTTTCAAGTCGGAATGAATGCCAGCTAGAACTGGGACTGCAGAAGGGATTTTAAATTCTAGCAGCATAGTCACTCAGCAATACTGTTATCAAAGCACATATATCCAACATCTGGAAACTAAGAGTCAAAGAAGTCAATTAATCAAAGTCACAAAGAAAATTACTGGCATACCTGAGTCTAATACAGGCCTCTCAGTCTGGCAATTACATTTCAGTGCCTCAGATGTAGGAATGCTCCAGTTATCTGAATAAAATGAATTCATAACAGTTCATCTGAAATGTTACAAAAGTAAGGTTATGAACTACAATGTTTAAAGTGAGCTCAATTCTGGTTTGTAGGATTGACATTTTAGAAATTCAATTTGGCTGAGTACCTTTCCCAAATAGTTTAAGTCCCTTTGAATTAGTCTGTACACACAACTGTGTCTCCAACCAAGAATAGCTGAATACTGTTTGCCAGAGACTGCCTCCGGACATGCCAATCAATTGTTAGAGCCATTAGCAGGCAAATTTATCATATGCATTAACCTGCTGCCTTGAATGGAAGGTCACTGAAATAATGACGATGAGTATCAAAATCATGAATAAAATATCGGAGTCGGAATTGTAAGTTATAAAGTTCTCTTATCAAGTCTGCAAACTAAATGTACTCTCAAAGGTGGTTCTCCCACCTTGGGTGACATAGATGAATGATGACACTGATTAAAAAAGGAGAGAAGAGCAGATTAGCACCTTAAGGTTGAATTCTGTTGGCGTGGTTATCAGTTGGATCCAAATAAAATGTGCTAATTTTTCTGTGTTTCCTCGGAGTTCAGTTGTGAAAACGGAGGCGTCTCATGAGGCAGAAAAAAAATTTTAAGTGAAGGTAAAATTTTGTATTTCAAGACACAAAAGAAGAATAGAGTGAAAAGGGAAGACATTTTGGCTGGAATTTGATTACTTTTGTTTTTCTTAGAACCAAGGTGTTTTTGTTTTTTCAGTTGGGCTGGAGAAAGAGAATCACAGAGCATGCACTGTCGTTAGTGGGAATGGTGTTTTGTGGGTGCCTGGAAAGAAAGATAATGCCTTACGTGGGGGGAAAGTGGGAACAGGTAATGTAGAGTTGAAAGGTAGTACATAGGAGAGAGCTTCAAAAAGTTCTTGGAAAGATTCCATTACCTTTAAATTCCATTCCCCTCACCCACCCACAAACTTTTTGTAGCGCCCTAATATTGAACTACTGGGGTGAATTCTCTAGGTAAGCTTTGATGAGGCCATAAATATTTTGAAAGGCCTTGTCAAATCTCTGCAAATACAGTCATAATTTAAAAATGTAGAGAAGCTAGCCATTTCAAACATGAACTAACTCTTACTGAACAGGTTCAAAGTAAGCAGGTGCAGATGGCCATTTACCTGAGTCCTGCCCTGACATTTCCTGCTCAAGGTTTGCTTTGGGTCAGTCATGACCTCTCAGGCAGCACAGACTGCACTTCATCTGGGAACCACATCTTTCAGTTTACTTGCTTGGTCGGTTGGTTATTTTTGAAAACTGCTTGGTAGATACGTATTGCAGAGAGAACAACAACAACAACAACAAACAGTTCTTAACTTTTTCTGAATGTGTGATTATTTGTATTTGAATTGGTTATCTTTGTACTTAGTAAACAAATCAGACAGGTAAAATAATCATGTGTAAAAGATAACAGGGATGGGTTTTTAGATTTCTTTAGGGAACTAAGTGCTTACAAGCACTTTAAATAAACCCACTAATATGATAAGAATACCAGCCCTACTACAGTCAAGTCAAATAGAAATGCCGAGTCTCATGTCTGAGGGTGGCTTGCAATAACAAAAAGTGAAAAAATACTTGTTTCATCTAACATCTACGTCAGTGATTATCAATATAAAAAGAAAACCCCAACATTTTATAATTTAGTAATAATTCATGATAAGAGCTTTCTTATATTTTCATCCATAGCTCACTATTTAATCTTTTCTGCAACTCTGGTGGCACACTGGGTAGAGCACACTGGTTAAAGTTCATCGAATAGGCTAAAATGAACTATAGATTTTCTCCCATCAAGAATATAGGAGGCAAAGGACATTTATGGAGGTCTAAATAAAGGCATGTACATATGTAAATATATTTATATATGAGGATGGGGAAATAGATTTATGTGCATTTATTTATAGG
>NW_022105611.1:1892679-1905957 GCF_000313985.2 Echinops telfairi | reverse complement strand
GGCCATCTAGCTCAGAAGCAACAAAGCCCAGATGGAAGAAGCAAACCAGCCTGTGTGATCACGAGGTGTTGAAGGGATGAGGTATCAGGAATCAAAGAACAGAAACTCATATCATTGTGAAAGAGGCAGGAGTGCGAAGTGGGGACCCAAAGCCTATGTGTAGGCAATTGGACATTCCCTCACAGAAGGGTCATGGGAGGAGACAGACAGTGAGAGTGCAATGTAGTGTCCAGGGGAGAGAATGTTTGTTCTTTTTGTGTGTGTGGCTTGAACAATGCGAACGTTACGTCTGTGCTCAGACGAGGTTTCGGAATGGTCGTATCTTTAACTTGATTCATCAAGGTCACAAAGTGACCTTGTCTGATGTTGATGCTCAATGACATTATTTAAATACCATTAGAGTACATCAAGGCCTAGCTACATTTGCAGACCAGCTCCGGATTATCAAGGGTTGTGTTCCAGATCCACCTCTTTTCTTTTACATGCTAGTTAGACTTGGAACTAGAGTGAGAACAGAGGCTTTGATGTCAAACAGGCTTGTGCAACAAGTCCAGAGCCATCAACTACACTGGCCGACACACATGTTCGTGCCTCGAATGTTAGGTTTATTTCTGGGTATATTTGACCTGCTGATTAAAAAAAAAAAAAAGGTAGCATTCCTATCAGCTATAGTTTTTGAGGTACAGAACATATACCATATACTACTTTTCACTCACCCATGAAAAATCAGGATATTTTAATGTTGTGTCTGCTAGCCTGAGATAGGCTTTATTTAAAGTAGCTTGTGCTGTGCTAAATATTTAAGCCAAGTTATACTTCACATGATATTCTTTGTTGCAAAGATATCTTTGAACAGGGCAACTTCTATGAACTTGGCAATAGAAACTGATGGTCTCAGGGTTACTGTCAATGACTATTGTAAGATTGACTGTCTACTAAGTAAGCAGCTCCAGGGGTGTTGCGGCTTAGCTCTTTGACTCCCAATCCCAAGGTCGGCCACTCGAGGCCCCCAGCAGCCCTGCAACAGAGAGATGAGACTTCCTGCTCTCAGAAAGGTCTACAACCTCAGAAACCCAGAGGAGAATTTCCACTGTGTCCTGCAGGGTCTCTATGAGTCCTAATTGACTGACTGGTAGTGAATGTGGGACAATAAAGAGGGATTCAAATAAACTGAACTCCAAAATGGGTCTGTCGAAGTCCAAACACCTTTTTTATAATTAAAATGTACCAGTCTTGTTATAAGATGAACAAATTCCCCAACTGTGCACAGAAATTCTTGAAAGAAAAGTTGGGATCTCTCTTATAAAGAAGTTTGGAGTCAGTCATACCTCTGAAACATTTAATGTGAATTATCCACTGACATCTTTTTACATATTAAAATGTGTTCAGAATATTTATTGCATAATGTGAGGAAGGAAAATTTAGATATTCAAAATAATTATGAAAATGGCTATGAAGTCTTACATATTTGACACTCTAAATTGCCCTCATACCTTTCATTTGTGTGCCTTCCAATTTTCTCTTTTGTTTTCTACTCTTTTCAAACTGTGTGCTGGCTTTGTAGTATTCAATTGATAGTCTCTGTGTATATTTCAGAGCCTCATGTGCCAAAAATAAAAACTCACTGTGTTCTAATCCATTCTCAATCCTGTGCCCTATAGGAAAGAGAAGAACTCCCCTTTGGGTTTCCAAAGCTCTGAAGCTTTCAAAGGCTGAGAAGTGATCAGTGGTGAGTGCCACTGACCTTGGGATTGACAGTGCAATGCATCAAGTAGCCCACCACGGGGCCTCTGGAAGGCCTTTCGTCTTTAATTATTTTCAAGTATTTCTTACCTTTTTTGGGACTTACTTGTAATTTGTAGGTCTGAAATATTTTCTCATTTTAATCTAGAGTGATAAATTAATAAGTTAGTGTACCAATAGCTGAAAATATAGTGGAACCCCATAAGCAAGAAGCCGTATTTAAGACCCGATGTGGTCTATCCAATGCATTTTTTAAATCAGTGCCACCCAAACTACAAACCAACACTGAGAAAAACATTTTCTTTGACATTGGGCTATGTTTATTCCTTGTATGACTCCCAACAAACCAGGCACTGAATAAATACTTGGCAGATGAGTAAAATAACTTATCTCATTCCCCAATCTGAGAATAGTTCATTTCTACTTCTTATTTTGGGCCTTTCAGTCAATTCCTAGTTACAGAGAAACTATAAGACAGAATAAAACTTCCCATAGAATTTTCTACATGATATTCTTTTTAAAAAAAAATCATTTTATTGGTGGCTCATACAACTCTTATCACAATCCATACATACATCAATTGTATAAAGCACATTTGTACATTCGTTACCCTCATCATTCTCAAAACATTTGCTCTCCACGTAAGCCACTGGCATCAGCAACTCATTTTCCCCCCTCCCTCCCTGCTCCCTCCTCCCTCATGAACCCTTGGTGATTTATAAATTATTATTTTGTCATAGCTTGCCCTGTCCGACATCTCCCTTCACCCACTTTTCTGTTTCCATTCCCCAGGGAGGAGGTTATATGTAGATCCCTGTAATCAGTTCCCCCTTGCTATCCCACCTTCCCTCCACCCTCCCAGTATCGCCACTCTCACCATTGGTCCTGGAGGGATCATCCATCCTGGATTCCCTGTATTTCCAGTTCCTATCTGTACCCTTTAGCTGAGACCCCCCACAGTGTCCTGTGGTGCACAAGTCATAAACCCATGTGACAGTTGGCTACTTTCTCTCAAATTTAAAACAAAGCAATTAAAAATATAGATTTTGGAGTTAGACATGCCATGTTAGAATCTCTGTCACTATGTAGCTGTTGCTGTCAGGTACCGTTGAGCAGTTTCCAACCCATGATGACACTGTTCAACAGAACAAAACACTGCCTGGTCCCCACGGGGTTGCTCTGTGTGAGCCCACTGGGTTGCAGCCACCGTGTCAGTGCGACACCTTGAGAATCTTCTATTTTGTGAACTTGTATGTTAGCAAGCAGGAGGTCTCTCTCCAGAGGCTTACCAACTGAATTGGACAAACTTCCTGAAAACCTTGGGACTCAGTCTAGACATTTATAGAATGAAGCTACTAGTGGTAACCATCATAAACAAGTGAGATAATGTCTGTAAATAGTCCTCACTTTGACTTTCAGAGGAAATGCTATATGAAATTCCATTTATTGCATGCCGAGGGGAGAGGCAGGTGACCCACCATAGTAGGTCATGTCTAAGGCCACCTTTTGCCATTGCACCGTGGAGCCGAGTCACATGGTGGCATTGAAAGAGCATGGTAACCAGTTTGGCCTCTAGCTTCTTAATTCTTCTTTTGGGTCCTAGTGGTATGAATGTACAGCATTGGCTCTTGTCTTTGTTTTCTTTCTCTCCCCCTCTTGTACTTTTATGTTTCTTTCTTTTAGTTGTCTCTCCTATCCCAAACAGAAAGAAAAAAAACCAACTGCTCTCACAGGAGTTGTGGATTCTCTCTCTCTCTCTCTCTCTCTCTCTCTCTCTCTCTCTCTCTTTCCTTTTGCTGTCCTCTCACCAATCTCAAAATAGCATGACCAGGAATAATATAGAAAGCTCTAGTTTGAGGTTAAAGAAAGTAGGAAGAACATATTTTGTTTTATTTGGGGATCATTTAATTCTTGACAGCCCAGCAAAAAGAAAGCTTCTGTGTGCCAACCTTGTTGTTAGCAGCGCAAAGCAGGCTGCCACCAGGCCTCTGGTTACCAGACCAGCCTCAGGCTATAAAGGATTAGGGTGCTCCCTTTGACTTCATTGTGCATGAGCCTCCTTGAGGTGCAAGGCTACACGAAAACCAAAGTCTGTGGTCTTGAGTCCCTATGCTAATACCATCATAATATATTCCATTCTTATTTCAATATCTGTTATAACTGTTAATCAACTATTTCTTTCTGAGTATTAATTTCTGTGACATGGGGAGAAACTCAGTCTATGTTAAGAAGTTAAGCCTATGTATTTACTCTATGAATTTAGTGACTGCATTCACATTCAGTATCAATGTTACAGAAAAACAACAATTTTAAATCCTTCTTTCTGATTATTCAAATAAATCTCAAACTAGAACAGATCCAAGAAGTACTTGGCCCCTGTTGTGTTAGATTATTGGAAATAATAATATAGTTTATTTGTATTTGTATATACAAATTGACTTAGACTTTTCATTCATTTATAAATAGTGTTGTTTTGGCTCCTCAACTTTCTTTGGCCCACTCTTATGTTAACCTCAGCCTCAGAAACTCAGGACAGGAGTTTAAGGACAAGAGTTAAATTGGAACAATGCCTATTTCCTGGCACTTGGAAATTACTGCGTCAAACAATGCTGTGTTTGGATAAGATGTTTTACAGTAAAGATTTAATGTGACTGAATGAAGCATGAAGAAACAGTCACACACTTAGACATTGAGTAAACAAAATAATGCAGACATTTCAGTTAAAATTACCTTCTCATTAAAGAAACTCTGCTGACACAAGCTCTGCTCCGATTGTGGGAAACCTGATTTTATAATCAAGTATTAGCCTTATGGGCTTTCCCAGCAAGCAGCAAGATTTCATAGTATCCCTTTTAGCTGTGTAATCAAATGGCTGTAGCCCAAAACCATCAAATAGTTTGAAATGGCATTCTTAATAGAGAGTCTTTAAAAATGATTATTTTTTTAAAAGATAGCCGCTCTGCAGAAGGATGCTCAGAAAATGAGATCGGTTCTAACCTGGTGGTGAAGAGATTCAAATGGCCTCATAAAGACAAAGCCATTGAGGCAGCCGGCAGGCAGTTGTGGTGCTCTTCAAATGAGAAAACCTTTAACTTAAGGAGCATTGATTAGGCAACAAGGTGGGCCCAGCACTAAGCTGGACTCAAGAGATACAGACACAAATTGGCCATAACATGAGTTCTCAAGGATTCTCATGTTTCCAGGCAGTTTGAAATCTGAAAAAAAAAATGCATTGGCATAGGGTTAGTATAGACAGGGGAAGTTTACCCAATTAGCTCAATGAACCAGTTCACTTGTGTTTACTGACTTATGTGCATTGAACAGTACATATTTTTCCATCTCACCAAAGATTCTGTTTCTAGGGATGGGTGGTAACTATCTCTCTCCCAAACCCACAGCTTCTTCATAAGGAATCAAAGTCACTTTGCAAATGTTCAGACCCTGACAGGGATGGAGCACCTTGTCATCAAAGTAAGTCTGAGAAAGGTCATAAGGCTAATACTTGTGCTTATCAACGAATCTATTGTGAAGTTTCATATGTGAGAGGCCAGAGTGTACCCCGCTTATTAAGTAATCCTCTCCTAAATTGGGGGTGCAGGGGGCATGAGGAGAAGGAGCAATTGGTCCTACTTTGGGAGATTAGAGAAAACAGCATAGACAGGTGGTTTTGACCTAATCCTTAATGATAGGTAGGTCTTGTTGAGGTGGATTCATGGTGAGGAAACCCATGAACAGAGGGAATGATTGAATAACTGCAAAGAAAAGGCATCTTAAGAGTAAAACTCTTTCTAAAGTTGCTGCTATCAAGTAAATTCCAACGTACTGTGACCCAGTAGGACAGAGTCAAACTTCCTCTCCAGGTTTCCTACCTCTTGGCAGGAGTAGACAGCCTCATCTTCCTCCCTCGGAACAGTAGTGGTTTTGAACTGCTGAACTTCTGGTCAGCACCCCAATGCTTACTCTACTATGCATCCAGGGCTCCCTTAAGAATACAGGAAACTACTCGTTTGGTCAGTCTGAGCACAGAAAACCAAAGGACACAACTGGAGCAGTGAGACTAAAATTACCTGGATTTTACTTGAGTACAATGTAGATTCCCAAGATCTCTTCTTGGCTCACCAGGTTCACATTTCTATTGAGTCTTCAAATCTACATTTTGAATACACACATCCCAGTGGGTCTAATGCACACCACCAACATGCACATAGACCACTCACTGTCCATGCATAGGAATCCCTATGTCATTCAAATGGTTAACACACTCAGCTACTAACCGAAAGACTGGAGATTCAAATTCATTCAGAAGAAAGGCCAGGAGTTATACGACCCAAAAGTAAGCCATTGGAAACCCAATGGAATACATTACTCTGCACCCTTAAAGTCAATGGCAACAGGGTTGTTGTTGGTGGAATAGGTATAAGGCTAAAGAGTAAAGTGGGGGGCCCTCAGGAGAATTACTATACTGTGAGTCATATATTCATATATTCCTAAACATACTTATTCTGGATAGCAAAAGAATGAATATCAAATTGGAGGTATGGGAAACTAACATTTATTGAATGCTTCATCTCTGCTAATTATCGCAGCTGACCTCCGAACCAGATATTGTTATCCTCTTTTTTTTTTTAATTCTATAGAGTATCTAATCTAGCTTTGAGGCTGAGAAATTGCCCCTCATTGTCTGCGAGTGTGTGGCAGTTTCAGTCTCTGCTTTCCAAGCTTGGTTCTTTGAATTACACCACAGGTCCCCCCACTAGAAGTACAGATGTCAAGCTGTATCTGAGCATTTCCTGAGCTTTTGGAAAGGGAAACTGATTTCTACTACAGTGGGAGGGCATTTTTCAGAAAGAAGGTTGATCAAATTGTCTAAGTCAGAAAATATAGCCAAGCGGCACAAATGATTCAAAACCTTAACATAGGAAAGCAATTTTTAAAGGGTACTGAATTTCTGTTAAAAGTGATTAATAAAACTTGGAAACAGATAGTGCTAATAATTGCACAGCTTAAGAAGTTAAGAAACCCCAAAATTACCGTGAAAGCTTAATATCTATATTGATTTTGCCTCCTGCACAAGGTAACCTCTGCACACCTGTGCAGAGCAGGGAGACACCACTTCTGCGTGGAAAGAGCACCAGGCTAGAAGCTCTAGAGAAAGCTCAAGGCGTGGTTACTCCAATTACTGCTTGCACAAACCTGTACAATGCACCTCTCTGCTCTTCGGATGAGAGGTTTAGACAAGGTGTTCGCTAAGGTCCCGCCTGGCTCTGATACAGATTCCATGTGACAGGCCGGGAGACTTCGAAGAAGCACAAGTACCTCTTGGGAATGCAGTAGGCCTAATGGGTAGTTATGCCATTACTGGGATCATCACCCTGCTTCCTCCACTTTTCTATTCACACAGACGATCCTGTCATCCCTCTCCCCGCAGGGAAAGGAATGAGATTCTCGTTATAATTCAACTTCCTGGTCTGGAAAAGTATATTCCCCAATACCAATCTTGTTTCCATATGTAGCAGAGAACAACACACTTCCTCTTTTTGTTTCCTTTGATTTGTCATCTCCAGTCTGGGTTGTCACAAGATGAGTTTCCCCGGATAATGTCAGGCCCTATCCTGTAACAGTGACCACAAGACTTAGGGTAATAAATATTAAAATCGTAAATATCATTTGAATCCTAGTCCTAAAGACACACTGGGGTTAGTCGATTTTGCGGGTGGATAGGTCTCCAGGTTTTTGTGGGTTTTTTTAAAAATACCTTTATTGGAGGCTCTTACATCTCTTATCACAATCCATACATTCATCCACTGTGTCAAGCACATTTGTACATATGTTACCATCATCATTTTCAAAGCATTTTCTTTCTACTTGAGCCCTTGGTATCAGCTCCTCATTTTCTCACTCCCTTCCCCACCCTCCATCCCTCATGAACCCTTGATAAGTTATAGATTATTATTTTCATATCTTACATCATCCTCTTTCACCCTTCACCCACTTTTCTGTTGTTCATCCCCCTGGGAGAGAGTTATATGTTGATCCTTGTGGTCGATTCCCCCATTCTCCCCCCACCTTCCCCTTATCCTCCTGGTATCTCTATTCTCATTGTTGGCCCTGAGAGGTTCATCTATCCTGGATTCCCTGTGTTGCAGTCTCTAGTCTGTAGCAGTGTGCATGCTCTAATCTAATCCAATTTCTAAGGTAGAATTGAGGTCATGATAGTGGGGAGGAGGAAGCATTAAAGAACTAGAGGAAAGTTGTGTGTTTTCATTGGTGCTATGCTGCACCCTGACTGGCTCATCTCTTCCTTGTGACCCTTCTGTGAGGGGATATCCATTTGTCTACCGATGGAATTTTAGTCTCCACTCCTTGTACCCACCCCCCACATGGGTCTCCAGCTTTATATTGAAATAACAAAGTGAAAACAGTATCAGAGAAACGCTGATAATCTTATTATTCCAACACATCCATTTATTCATCATTGCCTTGTGATCTTTAACACGTTCTGATTTCTTATTATGTTTCACACACTGAGGTAAGAACTTTCTATGGCCTATCTTGTTTAATCTCCAGAACACCCTCATGATACATGAACTGTATACATTTAAGAAAACAGAGCCTAATAAAAATTAGGAAAAAATGATGACCAATAAATGGGAAAGAGATAGTCTCATCAACAAATGGTCCTGGAAAAATTGAATTTCCATTTGTAGAAGAATTAAACAGGTTCCATACCTTACTTCAATCACACACACACAAAAATCAAGATAAATTAAGTATATACATGTAAACCCCAGAACTATAAAGATCATCAAGAAAAAAAGGGATAAACACAAGGCATAAATATATTATCATAAGAAACACACAAAGGAGACAAAAACAAGTGACTACGATCCTCTATAAGTAAAACATTTGTGTGCTTGGAAATATTTCATCAAAGAGTAAAAAGAGAACTTATAGACTGGGAATGTTGGCAACGTTACATCAGATAATGATAAATCATTTTTTTCTAATCTCTATAGGAAAACAACAATGAGCTATCACATCACACCAGCATGGGCGATGATTTTTTTTTAGTTGAAAAACAAGTGCTGCCGAGGGTCAAGAGAAACTGGACCTCTCAGACAATGGTGGTGGGACTGCAAAACTGTACAACCGCTGTGGAAAGTGGTGTGGCACTTCCTTGAGCAAGAGGGAACAGAAAGGCATCTGACCCAGCAACTCCCCTACTCAGTCCACGCCCGAAAGAAACAAGGAGCAAAGATGAGCAGATACATGCTCACCAAAGTTCATCACAGCACCTTTCACAATAACAGGACGATGGAAACAACCTAAACCAACAGCAGTAGAAGAATGCATAATTACACTTTGGTACAAATACACAATGGAATACTATACATCACTAACCAATCATGATAGAAAAGTGACAGTGCATAATATGGATCAACTTGCTGGTGAAGTTAGTTAGCTTTAAACAGGATAAATATTGTGTAATCGTACAGTTATAAATGAGAAAAAGCAAGGTAAATGTTCCCAAGTGTTGGGAATGTGACTTCTGGCTGGAGTTTTCTGTAAGTTCAGAAATGCTGCTCAGCCATCAAGAATTATTTATATCTTTTGTTGTTGTTGTTGTTGTTAGGCGTACTGGCTGACTAGTTAAAGCCAAGTTTATTAGCTTTGGAGCCATGCACATGACACCTAACAGAAGGCGGATTACCTAGTATTCTGATTTGGGCATCCATGGACCAGGCTTCAGCTCTCTGTCCTGACAGATTACCAAACAGGAGAACCTGGACATGTTCCACTCGCCTGCTGAGCTGTATTGATCACACCCATGTCTCATCCAAACTGGAAGGAGCCCAGTGTGGCAGTGAAGAGGGTGAAAACCACGGTCCCTGTGATGGGGGAGACACACTGGCAGGGAAGACTCCGGTGGTTTCACCCACTTTTCCACCTGGCCATCCACAGCATGGACTTTTACAGGCTGACTCTCTCCCTCACTGCTCGTTCAGGATAGCTGTGTACCTGGCAGCTATGGTTCACCTCAGGATGTGAGACCATCCATCTTTTCCCTACGCCACCAAAGCTGAGAGGTGCTCAGGACTGCTGGTTCTGGAAGAAAAATAAAATATTCTTTATGTAGAGACCATTTTCTTTCCTTTTCTTTTTTAAAGTGACCACAATTAGGACAGAGAACTAGACCTGCTGCCGATGAAAGTAAACTGTCAACCCCAGAAATGTCTTAATATCATTGGAAGATATAAAATAAGACCCAGTGTCAAAGAGGTGGGGAGTTTGCCTGGACATGGCTATGACAGAAAGATGGCCCAGTACTCATACAATAGGCGTCACATCGCCATTGTCCAGAGCCGCATCTGTCTTCATGGACATATACTGTTTAGGGTTTGCAACTAAAATTTGAACACCTAGAACTTTTGAACCTAGAATTGTAGGTTAAAGGGTATCATTTTCGCTCCAAGTCTCTCTAACTACAGGACAATAGAAAGAGACATGTATTGTCTTCAACTTCATCTTCACATTTTTGATTACTGAGTTGACTCGTGGCAACCCCATGGGTGTCCGCATGAAATGGAGTTCCATGGTGCTTTCCATGGCTGATGGCTTTCAGAAGCAGGTAGCCAGGGATCTCTCTTGAGGTGCCTCAGTGTCAACTAGAACTTCCCACAGTCCAGTGAGTGGCTGAACATGTTAGCTGTCCGTCCTATTCAGAGACTCCTTTAACTGTGTTAGGAAACCTTTAGCATGTGCTTTGAGGGACAGTACAAAATATTCAGTGCATTTTTCAAAATAAAAGCAAATATTCTAAAAAGTGCCTGTCAGTCAATGGAAAATGCCCAACTTGATTCACAAACATGAGGGTAAAGAAGAATACTATACAACAGTTAAAATGCACATATATGATAATTTATTGAATGTGTTCTTTAAGAACAATGACAAGATGATACACTTTTGGAAGAAATGAAAATTTAGTCAAGGAGTAGCACGTGTATTTTCTTTCCTTTCTTTTAATTGCTGATGTCCGATGAACCATGGCTCAAAGCAGGGAATAACAGAAAATTTTTTACATATGTCTTATTGATTATGCAAAGGCTTTTAGCTGTGCTTATTATTATGAACTATGAATAACATTGAGAAGAGTAGGAATTCCAGAACACTTCATTGTATTCATGGGAAACTTGTTCACAGATCGAGTAGCAGTTGTGGAAACAGAACAAGCGAGTACTGCATGGTTTAAAATCATGAAACTGTGTGTCAGGGTTCTAGTTCTTCACCATATTTAATCTTTCTGTACATCAAATAATCTGGGAAACTGAACGATATGAAGAAGAATTCGGTCTAACACAACCTTGCTTACTAAAAGTAAGGAGAACATGAAGTACTTGCTGGTGAAGATCAAGGATTATAGCCTTCACTGTGGGTTACAGCTCAATAGAAAGAAAGCAAAAATCCTTACAACTGGACCAACAGGTATCCTTATGATAAAAGGAGAAAAGATTGAAGTTGTCAAAGACTTTCTCTTGTTCGGCACCACAATCAATGCTCACGGAAGCATCAGTCAAGTGATCAAACAACACATTCCATTGGGAAATACCACTGCCTAAGATGTCATTAAAGTGTTGAAGAGCCAGGATTAAGGTGAGCCTGCCCCAAGCCATGAACTTTTCAATCACCTTCTATGCCCTTGAAACTTGGACAATGAATAAAGAAGACTAAGGAAGAATCAATACATTTGGATTATGGTTCTGGCAAAGAATATTGAAAGTATCATGGACTGTCAGAAGAACAAATAAATCTGTCATGGAAGAAGTGCAACCACAATGCTTCTTAAAGGAGAAGATGGCGAAGCTTTGTGCCACATATTTTGGCCATTATCAGGAGAGACCAGTCCCTGTGAGAGGACATCATCTTGGTAACACAGAAGGGCGGTGGAAAGAGGAAATCCCTTGGTCAAATGGATGGATACAGTGGCTGCAATAATGGAACCAGGTCTAATAACAAGTGGGAGCTGTTCAAAGGACTGGGTAGTGCTTGGTTCTGTTGCACATGAGGTCACAGTGAGGTAGGACTGACAAGACAAAGCAGCAAAAACATCCAATATGTATTGTCTTTAATATAGAGCATGTGGGATATGGGAGTGGAGGTAAAGGTTTTCATACCAAAGGAAACAGATTTTGATGGTACCCCGGTGGGAGGGAAACAGAGGACAAGGGAAACACGAGTTAGATCAGTGTTAACTTGGGTGCAAGGGAGACGATATCCTACAAGAAGACGTGGAGCAGAAAATAAAGAAGAGTAGTGAGGGCAAGCTATTGGGAAGTTTGACCAGTTCCTAAAATTGTTGAATAAAAAAATTACTACCTGAAATGTAAACATCCACCTCGTTCGCAATAAAAAATTAAAGAGAAAAAATATCCACAATTGCAGAACAATGGATGATTGAGATTTGAACAAAAGCTTGCCAGATTCTAAATAACAAGATCCAATTGACTTTGCTATTCAGGCACCATTATAGCCATTCATATTTTTGTATGGTTGTAACCAAAGTGGATATTGCATTCTGAGATTTTCACATAGTTCTTTCACACTATTTGATCTTTTAAAATCAACATTAGCATTGGCAGGCACTGTATTAAGTGATTTGTCATCATTATATTAATGCCTCAAAACAACCCTATGGGGAAAGGAATAATAAAGGTCCACATTTTACAGATAAGTAAACAAGTTCAAAGAGGTAAAGCTATCTGCCCAGGACTCAGAGCTTAGTAGTGACAGAGCTACAATTTAAATGGAGAGCTACCTGAGCACAGTCCAAGCTTTGAACTACTGGAATACACTGAACAACCACTTAATGGAACCAAGGTGATGCTATAGCTTCTAAGAGATGCAGAGGCAGCAATAATTACCAAGGCATCCTCTGGAAGTGACATCTATTTCCATATTCACTTGTCAGTCTTGGTGGAATCTGAGCCTCCGATAAAGAGCAAAACCATACAAGGAAACATTTCTGTTTTGGAAGGAGCTGGTGATGAAACCATTCATTGTACTGTTTCAAACAAAAATAGCCACATGGAAACCCCTGGAAGCAAAGAAAAGGGCAAATAATTTCTAAATCTTCCCATTTGGGTCCACAAAGACATCATCAATCCACTAGGTAAGCCAGCAGCCATCTCAGCACACTTCCAATAGGTCCTTCCGTATATCCCAATTTTCAGCAGAGACACCTTTCCATTCATTTCCCCCAGCGATATAACAAAAGAGAAAGAGCCAAAGGGCATACATACAAGCCTAAATACAGACGTGTACATATGTAAATATATTTAAGATTAAGAGGGGAACAGACCTAGGTGCAAATAATTATAGGTTTGGTAGTAGGGTGGCAGGTGGACATTGGGCCTCCTCATGCACACTCCCCTAATACGAGAGCACCTTGCTCAGCTCAACGGTCATTTCATGATATCTACCTTCCCGACATGATCGCTGAAGACAGATGTGTGCATAAGAAAATGTGGTGAAGAAAGC
>NW_022105611.1:1867743-1891726 GCF_000313985.2 Echinops telfairi | reverse complement strand
TTGGGAATGATGAGGGCAACAAATGTATAGATGTGCTTTACACAATTGATCTATGTATTGTGATGAATTGTATGATCCCCAATAAATTGATTCAAAAAAACAAACAAAAGAGAAAGAGCAAATACCAACCGGTGGAGCCTTGCGGTCCACAGACATTCCATGTGAAATAAATTAGAAAGAAAACAAATCAAAGACCTAGATTTATATCTCTACTACATCACTTGGTAGGCTCATCACATGAATATCAGGCTTATCATCTATAAACTAGACATTGATACCATGCCTATTCTCGAGACTGCTATGTAGATTGACTGAGATAGCCTACACAAAACACCTGAACGCCCTTTGTCCATCATACAGAAAGAACATGGGTTCTATAGCTCCATACAACACTCAACGTTCCTCTTAGACTTGCATGGCTTAAATCAGAAGATATTTCTGTGTACAGGATGCCAAGAGCTGGCTCGCAGTGATGAAAACTGCTGAGTGTTCCCACAATGCTATTGCACTCTGTGCAATGTTATGGCAAGAAGCACTGCCATAGTGTTTTGTGAAAATTGTCAGTTTTGAGCCTCCTGTCTGACTCCTGTTAGTTTTCTTGGGCAGACAGTAAAATTTAACAGAAGAGAGCTGAGTAGCGCCAAGGCTTCAGACAGCAAAAACTGAGAGGTAAAGGGGCCCTCAGCTGAATTCACTTATACACGGATTACGCTTAAACGCTGGTCATTATTTGGGGCTCGATAAGATTTCCAGATGTGCTCATTTGGGAGACCAAGCGTCTGTGTTGGAAGACTGAACTGGATCATGTGTTTTTACTGATGATGAATGAGCTCTTCAGCCATGGAAATCTCTCTGGCAAGATAGGGACGATCATGTCTGGTCACCATGGGGCTAATCCCTCACTGTAAGGCACATGTGAGGCTCCTATCTTGGCTAAGGCAAGACCCTCATCCATCAATGAAGGAAAATCTGTGTCCTTTAATACTTCACATTACAGATGAGGCTTGGAATGCAGGGTGCTGGGCTGGATGGAATTCTGGATCAGAACTAGTTGTCCCTCTCCTTGGTACAGAGTCTGAACCACGAGAGGAGAATACACTACTCTTTGGTCCCTCTGCTTCTTTGGTCACCACTGAAAAACCAGAGCTGTAATAGTGATACCTGGGTCCAATTATAGTTGGGCTGAGGATTATGTAGCACCATTTAGCCAGAATGACAAATGCACAATTTCAACATATAACTCAGCTTCTTCCATCCACATAAGCCAATTTCTGAGTGCTAAAATTATTTTAATAGGCACAGAGCATGGTGCATTAATAAATGATCAAAGGTATGCATTTTCTAATGTCCTTTTGGCCTCAATAAAGAAACTGGCAGATGTTCCATTAACCGTAACCCATAAAGTCATTTTTTTAAACTTGAAATATGTTTCCCTTCTCTCATGCTGGAGGTGGGTCACCAGGATGGCTTAGTTTATACACTTGAAAACTGGTTCCTTAAAGGAAAAGGTTGAGATAGATTATTTATGAACACGTGTAAATTATGTAGTGATTTCATTGAGATTTCTGGGACTTCTATGAAGTAGAATGTACCCTGTGGTGACTCCATCTCATTTAATACATCCAGTTCATCCTTTCCTCCACTGCAGAGAATTCCCATATTTTAAGGATCACTTTGAAACAATAGTTCATTTTGAAATTTAATTTAGAAATATACTTATTATGCTGTCCCATGGAACACAAAATACTGCTTTCTAAAAATAAAAGAAATCTATATCACACTTATAAATACAAAGAGGGGAAAGGAAATCGCATCAAAGGATTATCAGTCATTCATGACAGGCAGTGAGAAGAGATAACAAAATCATAATGAGAAAGACCAAAGAGCAAACTTAGAAAGCTAATCATTCTGAGCACTGTGTGCAACATCATTCCTCTTAGCATTTAGATAATCTTCACTACAAGTTTTAAAGGCAAATAGCACTCATTCCATTTTATTGATAAAAAAATCAAGGGCCATCCAGTTACATGACTTGCCAATCCCACATAGTGAATCACTTGCAAAATCAGTGCCAGAAATCAAAACAAAAAGCATAATTTTAATCCTGGATACACTGCTGGAAAACATGAATCATTGTTGCCCTTTATTTGTCATTGTTCCAAGAGATATATCCATATAAACAAGAGAGGATTATAAAATGCATTCACATGGTGAAATTCCGGACTTGTACATGTACAGAAGTAGTCCATCACCCAAATAACACATACATAGATACAACAGCAAAACTATGTGCATAACATTTTTCATTAAAATCTTGGAGACTTCAGCATCTCATAACAAAAGAGTATATCCATATTATAAGATTCGAAAATGCAATTCAAAGTATCCTAATAGAAAAATCTTGATTGGGATAGAAAGAGTATTTTTCTTAGATTGCTATGAGAAAAACTAAACAAACCTCAAATTCGTATTTGAATTGTGGCCTTTTTGAAAAAGAAAAAAAAATAGATGGAAAATCCTTGGACAACATGCACTAAATTTTAGCTATAGTGATCATTGGTGGTGGAATTATGGCTACTACTTTTCTTTTTCTTTCTCTATACATTTTCATGCTTTCTGGTATTACCATACTGAGAGTCACTATAACTATGATTAGGAAAAAGTTGCAAACCACTTTTTAAGTAAAAATAAAAGTAATATAAAGACGGGCCACACTGAGTTCCAGCCACCCAACTAAACAAATGCTGCCATTGAGTCAGTTCAGACTCAGAAACCCTGTTTGGGGTTTGGGTTTCTAAGACTGTAAAGATTACGAGAGAAGACACTTGCTAATGAAATGAATCCAGGAATTCTCTGGACTCAATTCTAGAAAGTCTCAAGTTTTAAAGATTCCGATTAAATATCTACTTTGAAATTTAATACCTTAGTCATCATTTATAAAAATGGGAAGCCTATGACCTGTAAAGGCTTTTGCTTGGTTTTCAATAAATATATGGAGTCTAACAGGAGAAAAAAAAATTAATGGGGACTTATTTACAATTCTATAACCTAAAACAGAAGGATTTTGAAACACATGAAGTGATATAGCTGACGACTGTTATCACTCAATGATCAAGCTAAGTTGACAACTTAGTTCAATGTTTATTGACTAGATCATCTATAATAGGCACTCTGCTGAGGGCATGTAAAACAATGATCTGCAAGACATAGACCTTGCAATTCCGTTCAATCTGGATCTTTGTGTGAGATGTAGGAAACACGGGAACACTGAGAAACTATCATCTAGTAGATTCTGACTCTTAGGAGCCGCCTAGGGCCTGTGATACTGTAAATGTTTACAGAAACAGAGAGGCTCATTTTTCTCTCACTGAGTGGCTGTTGGCTTTAAACTGCCAACCTTGAGGTCCGAAGGTCATCCTTTAACCATAGTACCACCAAGGCTCCTTTAATGTAGAGAAAAGGCATCTAAATCGTACTAAGCGGCTTGTGGAAAGGATGGCTTCTAAAGCAGAGATCCCCAAATGACTGTCGAAGAGTAAAAATAGATTAAATAAGCAAAAATGAAAGGAAGAGAATTTGTTCAAGGCATCAGAAAGTGCACAAGAAAAAGATTATTTTTTAAAAACTCAAGCATTTAAGTACCTCTAGAATAAAATGTACCGTGGACTAACCAAAAGAACAAAGAAAGTTGTCTTGGAAGAAGTACGGCCAGAATGCTCTTTGGGATCAGGATGGCAGGACGCCATCTCGTGCACTTTGAGCGTGGTGTCAGGAGAAGCAAATCCCTGGAAAAGAAATCACCCTTGGTAAAGTAGAAGGGCAGGAAAACGAGGAAGGCCCTCGGTGGACCGTGTTGACACAGCGGCTGCATCAATGAGCTCCACATCCTTTTGTCCTTAGTTCACTAGGAGTTGGAACCCACTTGACGGCACCCAACAATAACAAACCAATAAATGCGCATAATACAATCGTGGTGGGGATGACGCTGGACAGACTTGAAAGGCTAGCCTTGTGATGACTTGTTTCGTTCAGGGGGTGGGGGGTGGGCAGGAGGGGTGATGAAAGGTTTGGGATTGGATGGTGCAATTTGGAATTGTTTATCATATTCTGACATGATGTCAATCCATCTCCTTGAAGGCACCCTCTCCTGACGCTGTGGCCATAACAACATGTGCAGGCACACGGGCGGAGGCAGTGTTTCAGTTTGCATGAGGTCCCTATGGGTCAGAACGGACTCGAAGGCACCTCGCAACAACATCATAGTCTGGTTGGGTCGAAGAGTGAGGTCACAAGCTGCTATGGTAATAATTAAAACCAAACCAAACAAGGCTAGTAGCAAACATTTTGGCATATTACTCATTGAGTCATCACAACAAACCTATTAAGCACAGAGTAACTCTGAGATATTATGAAATACTGACTATAGGAAAGGAACAAGCTGAGGTGAGAAGGACAAATGATAAAATTCACTTAAAATATGCTGAATTATAGGTAACTGAACTCTGGTGACCCTGAGGGTTAAGGGTTAGACTGTTAACCACGAATCTTTATAGTGGCCCCCTTGCTTCAATGACGGAATTCTCTCCTTCCATGTGAGAGAAACAGGATCACCTCCCAGCTGGTCAATCTCCTGAGCAGCCATGCCAATGATGGCTCGCATGCTGCTAATATGCTGAATGACTTTCAGGAAAGCCTCTAGACTAAGACACACTAGGAAGAAGATCCTGGTGATCTACTTCCAACAATCAGTCTGGGAAATTCCCATGAATCACAGTGGTCAGATCCACCACCAATCAGAGGGATGGTGCAGGGCCAGGCAGTATTTAGTTCTATTGTGTATGGCATTGCTACGAGCCAGGGACATCTCCATGACAGCTGACACAACAGATTCTCCAGATGTACAGGTTCAGAATCAGGAGGAAACTTGATTTGAGAGGAGAGGTCAGATGCCAAGTTGTAGATGTGGAAATAATTTACCAATGAGAATTGCTCTAAAAGTATATTGTAGCAGTAACTAACCGAGACAAAATGTGTAATGTGGAAGCAAGATGGCTTACAAACAGCAGTAAAGAATGAGACAACATTTAAGGGTAGCACAAGAGTATCTTGAACGATGCTAAAAAGGCATAGTTAATGAGCTAGAAAGAGGGAAGATACCACAAACGCCAAGGTAGAAGAATTCAAAAAAGGAGGCGATTACAAAGTGCCAATGCTGGCCAAAGAGCAAATAAGGCCAAACTGCGCCACTAAACCTGGCAGTATGAAGTCACTGTTGAGTACATTGTCAGCACAGAGGAAGGCAGAGGTGCATTGTTGAAGAGAGCGGAGCAAAAGCCAAAGGAACAAGTTAAAGGAATAATTATACACAACTACGCTTGCATAAGAAAGAGGGGAGTAAGATCAGGAAGTGCCAGCCCCCTGACTTCATTGTTCGTTTCAACATTGTTTTGGCTGTTGGAGCCCCTGGCCTCTCCATATAAACTTAAGGATTGGCTTTTTTAGTTTCTCCAAAGAAATTTTGGTATTTTGTTGGTAGTGGCAATGAATCTATAGAATGCTTTGAGTAGTATTAGAATTTTAGGATTATTAAATTCTCTGATGCATGAGTACAGAATAGCCTTCCGTTATTTTTAGGTCTTGTGTAAATTCTTACAGTGATGCCTTGTAATTTTCAGAGATAAATTTTTCACTTTCAATAAGTACATGAAAAGATGTTTGACGTCAATAGATATTAGGAACACTAAAATCAAAAACCACAAAGATACACACTCCATACTCACTAAAAGGACTATGAGATTTAAAATAGCAGGCTTGGGCAATATGTGGGAAAATCGTAATACTTACCCATTGCTGGTGAGATTATAAAGTGGTGCGGCCACTTTACAAAAGTTTGATGGTTCCTCAAAAAATTAAACATGGGGTTACTATGGGATCCAGTTACTCCTCTTCTAGGGAGATACATAAAAGAAGCAAAAGCAGGATCACAAGCAGACACATGTATAGTAATGTTCACTATAGTACTATTCACAATAGCCAAAGATGGGAAAATTTTTAATTTCCATCAATAAATATATAAACAAAATTTAGAATTTATGTACAATGGAGTATTACTCAACCATTAAGAGAAATATGGATGGAACTTGAAAACACTATATTGAATGAAAATAATTCAATCATAAAAAAGCAAAACTTGTCCTCTATGGTACAATTAAAAAGAAATATCTAGAATAAGTAAGTTTGTTGAGACCAGAGATGATTCATGGTTTCCACAGTCAGGTGTTAGGGGACACTGAGCTTCCATTAAGGTTTATGGGAAAAAGTGGAAACAGATAACAGTGATGACTGAGAAACTGAATGCATATAACTAGTGTCAAAAATATTGAAAAGACAAATACTTAATGACATATGTATTTACAACAGTAATGTTTATTAAGAGAGATGAATGAGATAAGGCACTAGAGAGAGGGTAGCAGTTGAAGGGAATGAAATGTTTCTTGTTTATTTTATTGAGGCTCCAAAGACCAGAGGGGGTTCTCCCTGAAGGAAATAAGGCAGTAGAGAAGCGTATGGTGAAAGCTGAAAGGATGGAATAATTTTCAGCACATGGTCCCTGAAGAGATGTCAAAGATTGTGTGGATGGCAGAGCTGGATATATGTGTTGATTTTGAATTTATTTGCTGGTTCATTTTAGAAAGGATTTAAGGTGATTAAATTTAAAAATATATAAGCATGCAGCATTATCTAGGTGAAGAATGAATAGAAAAAATATTTTTTATAGGAGATGTGAGACATGGAAGTGGAAAAAATTATGGAGATAGAGAACTCTTGGTAATGCAGGGGATTCAGCATATGTGCCCCCAGTGGGCACTGGTTGGGAGGGAGCTATAGAAAAAGCAAGGGAATTCATTAAAAACATTGTGCTCTTACCAATGAGTTTTTTTAACTGAAAGTAATATGATATTTTGAACAATTTGTATTTTAGAAATGTTAGCCTATCAACTTTGTACAGAATAGATGATGGGGGAAACTAGAATATAGCAAGTAGACCTAATCCCATGAGTAAGAATTGCTTGGTGAGGCTTGGTCTACACTAGCAGCACTAAACATGAAGAGGGAAGGACATAATGATGAACATTAGACCAAGCCAACAAGGGAGGAAAGGAAGGTCGAGTAGTCAGTACCATTTGTAGCCTTCATTAAGAGAGGGAGACTAGGAGCCAGAGATGAGCCAGTATTGGAAGTGAGATGGAAAACTAACCAGATATGAATTCATATATTTTACATTCACATACCGATGGATCATCTCACTGAAGGTCCCCAATGCAGAAAGTGGTATGTACAGCTAGATTTCAGGAGAACAATGTGAACCAGAGACAATGGAAATCATCAGAGTACAGGAATGTTCATTGAAGCGGATAAATCTACCACAAGGTTAGAAAGTGACAAAACCAGCATTCAAAGACAGATGAGTTCGACTCTCAATGTCACATCTTTTCTTCCAAACTCGCTGGCTTCCAGCGATTCCATTGTGACCAAAAGCAACTGTTCATCTGATCAATGACTTGAGGAATAAATACAGAGGGGGTCGGGGGAGGAGAACATTCTCAAGTTAGAATCCTGGGAAACAAAGTATTTCAGACTGCATGAAGGAAAAGAACTTCAAAAGAGAAGCGAAAGAATGCCGGAGCATGTGGCTTCACAGCCAGTAATCCTTTAAGATCTCCACAAGGACGGCGGCCACAGAAAGCAGCAGCATAAGAACTCTACTCTTCCCTGAGTGCACTGCAACGGGAGACTGCTGACAACCCAGGAAAAGCCTTTTCCGTGAAGAAACGATTAGAGAATTAACATCCACGGCCCTCAAGTGAGCCTGAACTCAGGAAGACCTCATCTTCATGGGGGCCACTGGCGCTTCGGATGGTTAATTGTTCCGAAGTAGATTGCAAGGCTTTCTTCTACAGTGCCTCTGGGTGGATTTGAACCCCTCACTTATAAATGTTTACAGTTATAAGCTAAGCATGACAATCCTTTGCATGGAAACCAGGGATTCCTGATGAAGAAATGATGCATGAGAAAGAAGAGTCTACTGGAAAGTAAAGGGAGAGACAGCCAGAAATGAACACTCAGAGAAGAATGTTCTGGTGAGTTGGTGCTATACTCGTGGAGGGACATGGATTTTGCCCCCTCTGACAGAAGGAGACGTTGAAGAAACAGAACAATGACTTATAAAGTGAGGTCTGTGTGTGGGGTGCGGCAAGGAGGGGTACCAGCACACATGTGGAAGGGATAAGGTGGGCCCATGGGAGCATCCCTGTCCCATCAAGAAAGAGAAGGCATAAAGTAAGGAGTGGAGGCACACAGGACTCACATCTATTATACAAGTTAATTGTCTCTGGATGTTGCATAACTATAGTATAGTCTTATTTTTCGGACCCTGTGAGATGTAGGATTACTTTGGCAGACAACACAAAGACACCTAAGCATTACAGTGTTTTGTGGCCTATAATATGCTTAAATTAATTTGTTAAATGACTTCCCTATCCCAGCATATTATATTAATTGCTAAAAGTCTAAGGAAAGAATCAAGAAGTCAACGTATCAACTCTCTCATGAACCCTGCTGATCATTACAAAACAGACAGTGTCTGAGGCCAAAACAATAATTAAAATCATAAATATGTATTGCCACATCAAGTCAAACAATTGAAAAATGCCAAGTCATTTGGAATATTTTAATCATCTCATTATTTGTGTTGCATGGTTGTGTGTAAATAAATTTAATTGTCTGGCAGTTGAAAACACTTGAGAAGACAAGTTTTTCTTCCCCCGGCCCCCAACCCCTCCAGGTCAAAGCAGAACTTAACTGAAACTGGGGTACTTCCTATGGGATAAACCTTTCGACAAGCAAGTGGAAACTGGAAAGGCGTACAGATGCAGTGACATTTGGGCTTAATTGCTGACACCACTGTACAAACAAGTGTTAATAACAAAGTAAGTCTAATTCCCAGTTGCAGCAAACAGAGAAATGAAAAATTCCCCCTACAGATAATAACACCCCACCACCCCCTACATGATGCGGAAAATTAGCCCTCTCCGATTTCACAATTAAATTGGTTAAGGTAGATGTACCGAGAGTTACCTCCACCTCACAGACTTACGGGCCCTCTTGAAAGGGTTGGGAGCAATCATTCATCCAAGCTGCATCTGCATTTCAGGAAATAGGTGGAGGCATGCAGATGGATGTCTCCACTCGTCTCGATTTTCCCATATCTCCTCACTCACCCGACTCTAGGGTGGCTCTCGGTCTTCCTTTTCCATCTCCGTCACAGGAGAAGGAAATAGCTTTCCAAAGTGGCAAATAAATACTGGTGCTAGAGTTTCAATTCTTAGCTTTATAACATGCTGCATTACGGAGCACGATAGGCCTTCAGTCTGGTGTGACAAGATGCATTTTCAGAATCGCTGGGTAGTGGCACCTTGGGAACAAGGCTTTGCCTGGCATTCACCAGAGCAATGAGCAGGCCCCCTCTCCTTGATGAAGCCAAAGGTGTCACTGCCACAAGTAGTCAGAACTCCCAGCCCTGGCAAAGCAAAGGAAGTATTCTTAGGAGAGGAGATGCCTGGTTTATGTTTCACTGCACACACTGGAAGCTTCCATGAAACTTGTTTGCTTTCATTTGTTTTTTAGAATTCCAGTCATCTTCTCAGCCTGTTCACAATATGTATATTTTGTCACTGTTCACAATATGTATATTTTGTGACTGTTCACAATATGTATATTTCAAAACTGATTTTACAGACTTTGCTAATAAATCCTACAAACATGAAAAACACAATTTGCCCTCATTTATCACCCCTCTCACCCACAACATGACTATCTGTAATTGTAAACCCAAAAGTTAACCAACCTCTTGACTAGCCTAGAAGAAGTTGTTCTGGATAGAAAAATATAGCCTTAAGAATTATGGATTACTGCCTGTTAGGGCAAAAGCTTAAAAGGAGCTTGGATTTAAATGGCTTTTGTGTGGTTTGGTGATGGTGGTGTACAAATCAGGTAAAGATCAAAGGACAAATGGGTGCATAAGCAAGTGTGGTGAAGAGAGCTGATGGTGCCCAGCTAAAAAATGATATAACACCTGGGGTCTTAAAGGCTTGAAGGTAAACAAGTGGCCATCTAGCTCAGAAGCAACAAAGCCCACATGGAAGAAGCACACCAGCCTCTGTGATCACAAGGTGTTGAAGGGATCAGGTATCAGGCATCAAACAACAAAAAATCATGTCATTGTGAATGAGGGGGAGTGTGGAGTGGGGACCCAAAGCCCACTGGACATCCTCTTATAGAAGGGTCGAGAGGAGGAGACAAGTCAGTCAGGGTGCAGTGTAGTAATGATGAAAATACAAATTTCCTCTAGTTCTATAATGCTTCCGTCAACCCCGGCCCCCACCCTGCACTATCATGATCAGAATTCTACCTTACAAATCTGGCTAGACCACAGGATGTACATTGGTGCAGATAGGAACTGGAAACACAGGGAATCCAGGACAGATGACCCTTTCCGGACTAGTGGTGAGAGTGGCGATACCGGGAAGGTGTAGTAGAAAGGGGAACCCGATTACAAGGATCTACATATAACCCCCTCTCTGGGGGACAAACAACAGAAGAGTGGGTGAAGAGAGACATCAGACAGTATAAGACATGGCAAAATAACAATAATTTATAAATTATCAAGGATTCACGAGGGGTGGGGAGATGGGAAAAATGAGGAGCTGATACCAAGGGCTCAAGTAGAAAGCAAATGTTTTGAGAATGATGAGGGCAACAAGCATGCAAATGTGCTTGACACAATCAATGTATGTATGTATTGTAATAAGAGTTGTACGAGCCCCCAATAAAATGATGTTTTAAAAAAAGATCAAAGGAATACTTCTCGCTTCGCAGCCAAAGTCACTGATGAGCTTTATGGAGATGGAAACTCTAAGGCAGTGGTTCTCAACCTTCCTCATGCCGTGACCCTTTCATACAGTTCCTCATGTTGTGGTGACCCCCCAACCATAACATTACTTTCCTTACCACTTCATAACTGTAATTTTGCTACTGTAATGAATCGGGTGATCCCTGTGAAAAGGTCGTTTGATCCCCCAAAGGGGTCGGGACCCACAGGTTAAGAACCACTGCTCTAAGAGGCCTTCAGATCCAATTTTAGCAGAAGGCTGGCCCTGTTATCCATCTGCTCCGACTCCTACACTCACAGGAGCGCTCAAGGGTCACATTTAGACAACCTGCCCTGCAGCAAGAACTCACGGAAAGCCGCGATCACAGGCTAGAAGTCCCTGGGTGAGGCAAGAATGAACATCCTTAGCTGCTTTCTAAAATGTGGAGTTCCAGTTTCACGCAGACCTTCCTGAGACGGACAAGGGGGTAATTCATATCAGAAAAAGCGGAGGTTGAAAACACAGTGGAGCACAATTCTACTCTGACACCATGGCACATAGTCGGCTGGAAGGACAGCTATTTGTTGTGATTTTTTATAACATGATTTGTGCACTGAGAAGTGGGGGAAAGAGCGAGAAAACGGATGCAACTGGAGCCCTCAGATGTCAGTGGGTGTCAGCAGGTGGTTGTTGTGGGGTGCCACCCAGACTGCCCAAACTCTCAGCAACTCTCTGTGCAAAGAACAACACGATGCCTGATCCTGTGCCGCCCTCCCAGCTGGTCAGAAGTTCAAGCCCATTGCTGCAACCACTGTATCAATCCCTCTCCTCTAGGGCTTTCCTCTGTGTTGCTCCCCTTCCACTTTACCAAGAGTGATGTCCTTCGCCAGGGATGGGTCTCTCCTGACAACATGCTCATACCTCTTGATTGTGTCATCCTAGAGTAATAAATGATCGATTTTATTACACAAAATGGCCAATTGCCAGTCCATCTCAGGTCACTAATGCCAAGGTGATGGATTTGTCCACATTTCATCTCATTTTCAATGACTTCCGATTTCTCTAGGTTCGTACTTTGTACATTCTAATTTCCAATTATTAATTAATGTTTGCGGCTGTTTCTTGTCATTTGAGTAATGTCCCACCAGCAAATGAAGATCCCAAAGGCTTTAATCAAGTTTTATTCCATCGTCATCATTACCGTCCAGTCTACTTTGAGAGAGCAGCTCTTCCTTAGCCATACTTGGGATGTGACCACCTGAGGGGTTCATCTTCTGGCACAATCTCTGCCAATATTCTGCTTCCAGTCATGAGGTTCTCAGTAACTGGCAATGTGTCGATGCTGTCCTTCACGTTTTCAGTGCCTACGTCCCGAGAAGTGGACACCCTATTTCTGCTCCATAATCTGCTCGTAGTCTGAAAGCTCAGCTGAAACCTGTTCACTTGGGGTGGGGGTGGGGGGGTGGGGCTCCTTCAGGTATGAAGCACCGGTGACACAGTCTTCAGCATCACAGAGACACACACACTGGCATACACGGGATGGGATGACGGGGGTCTTGAGTGGTCCAGGCTGAGGGCACCATGTTAATTTGGGATGAAGCTGGGGCAGAGAGGGTTAGGGGAGGTAAGCTGTTAACAAAGCTAAATTTGGACGGAGAGCTTAAAAATGAGTGGTAGTGAACTAAGATCCTGAGCAAAGGAAAATAAACATGGAAGAGGCATGAGACTGGAGGGGGCACGGGGCAATCAGGAACTCGCTGTGCCCAGGGTGCAGAAAAGGGTCCAGGGGACACCATGAGGGAAAGCTTTAAAGGAATGAGTAATGGGTGAGTAAACAAATGAATGAGCGAATTAATGAGTACATAGTTACAGAATTATTTTGCATCACTGGATACGTCATCATATCTTATATGTTTGTTTCTTTTTCTTTCTCTCTGTTTTTCAAATTCACATTTAATGAGACTGAAAATAGAAGAGAGGGTGGAAAGAAAGGCATGGGTGCTTTTCCCCAATATCACCACATGGAGATCCAAATTTCCTGAACTGCCATGACCATGTACCAAAAATATTAAAACAGAGCCAGGGAAAACAACTCACTCCAAGTTCAAAGAATGGAATATTCTGGAGTCCACACAACAACCACCCAGTCATCATTCCCTTCATTCTTTCATTCAACACCAGATCTCTAGCACCTAGCACATGCATGGCATCTACTGCAGCGAGGGATTCTCTTTAATATAATTATGAATATACATATAGATATGTGTATAACTATGTTACAGTCATAAAGCTACTCTAAAAAGGTATAAAAAGAAACACAAAATGTAAACAGATCCTATATTCAGGACTTTAATCACTGCAATAACAGCAGCTCTGAGATACAGACCGACAACAGACTTTAGAAGAACCCGGATCATGTTGGAGTTGTTCACCAACACCTATCAGAATGCCTGGTACCCGACAGGAGCTTAACATACAGCTGTTGGTGTTGTTAGTTACCATCCAGATAGTCCCCACTCATAGCAACTCGATGGACTAAAGAACTCAGTGTTGCCTGGCTGGGCACCAACTTCATAACTGTTGATATGCATTCAAGTCCATCGCTGAAGCCACTGTATTTTTGGTGTGCTTTTCAACCTCGTGGGTCCATCTTTCTTCACTCTTCTGGACAATCGTCTATGGTGATCCTAGAGCTTTCACTGGTAAACTTTCAGAACTAGATGATCACACCTGTTTTCTTTGTCTGGCTTAGTTTGGACCCTCCATGGAAACCTGTGTACCAATGGTGACCTTGTTGTTAGTTGAAAGATCCGTGGCAATGTTGTCAGCACTTTAGCAATATTCAAATCACTGCTGCTTGACCAACTGACGGATGGGTGATGGACCCAACACATAACTGAAAAATTCACCACCGTTGCTGACTCCGAACATATCATGTCACATAAATGCTAAGCAAGCTCTTAGCAAGTGCTAAGACTCTTGTTAAGTGGTCCTATACACTCTGTCTCATTTAATCCTCACAACAACCATACAAAGCAGGAACTGGTTTTACATTTAAAGATTAGCAACAAAAAAATTAATTTACCTATCTAAATTTTCCAAAGCTATTTCATAACTATGTCAGACTCTAACATTAGATAAGTGGTTTTCAAATGAGAGAAATATTTGGCAATGTCTGTAGATACTTTTGATTGTCACAACTGAGGTGGGACTACACATATCTAGTGGATAGATCTTATGGATACCAATAAACATTCTACCAGGCACAGGTCAAAGGCCATCCCTCTACCATAAGGAGCTGTCCAGCGCAAAGTGGGAAGAGTGCTCACGTTGAGTCTGTTGTACACCAGGTTGTTTTGAAATTGTTTATCTCTCTTCTTTTTCCCCTCATTTCTCTTGAAGCATGTATCAGAGCCTTTAGAGAATTATTAAACTGTTGAATGGTGGCTTTATGCTATATTTATCCTTACTCTCCCTGGCAAAAAACATAGCACAGGATACCAATAGATGCTCAACTATCTGATGCTGTGGTTGATATTGAATTGGGAAGTCCATATCTGATGGAAATAACCATTGATTTCCTAGTGCAGCAAGAAAATGGGAATAATGTCAAGGTGGAGGACTATGCAGTAGCTCAAGACTCTGTCTCCCTATTTGGACTAGATCTTTCTTTATATTTCATGAGATGTCCCTGGCAAAGATAAAATGAGATAGCCAGAATAGTAGAAAACTATAATCTAAAATAAGTTTAAAATACATTGGATTAAAAGAAATGGCAAAGCAATAGAAATAACATTCTCTCCGCAGCAGAATAAATTCTTTCACCTCTACTGGAGAATAAAACCCCAAACCCACAGGCACCAAATCAACGCTGATTCATAGCAACCCTAGAGGGCAGAGTGGAACTGCCCACTGGGATTTCCAAAGCAGTAAGTCCTTATGGCAGCAGACTGCTTCATCTCTCTCCCCTAGAACAACGAGTGGATTTGAATCACGAACTCTTTGCTTAGTGGTCGAGTCCTTCAACCCCTGTGCCACCAAGCCTTTTACATGGGAGAATAACTCCAAAACCCACTACCATCGAGTCAAATCCAATGACATTAGTTATGAAAATTGTGTAGCCACTTGGGAAAAACATTTTGGCACTACTTAAAGATGTTAGACATACGGAAAATATATGACTCAGCAATTCCACTCCTAGGTATATCACCAAGATATTTGAAAGCACCTGTCTGCATGATTGTTCCTAGCAGCATTATTCGGGAATTGAGTGAGGACAAATGTACATCAACTGATTAATCAAAGAAAGAAATGTGGTATATCCATGAAATATAATATTATTGTGCCTAAAATGGGATGTAGTATGCCCCTGAAACAGAATATGATTTAGCCATAAAAAGGAATGAGGCACTGATTCATGGCACAACATGGGTGAGTTTTGAAAACATTATGCTGAGCGGAGAAATCCAGACACAAAAATAGCCGTATATTGTGTTATTCTATTTCTCTGAAAAGACTGGAAGAGGCAAACTCACAGAAACAGAAAGTATCCTGGTGATTCCCAGGGACTGGACACGCTTGGTAATGGACATGAGCTCTCTGGGAATGTGGTTCTAAAACCACAGAGAAGGACAGCTGCAGAGCTTCCTGACGAGCCTCACCACCATTGAATTGACCCTTTAAGAGGGTGAATGTTATGACGTATGGATTATATTTCAGTGCTGCTGTTCTTCCGTTGTTGTTTTTGAAGACGATGGAAAGTTCCTGACTCCTTGAGTGACAGGATCCAGTGGCTCCATTATTCACATCTCTCTTGAATCTACACCTTAAAAGTGTTATTGTTTATTTCCGAATTGGTAAGTGGTACCAAATTCATGTAGGGATTTCGCGACTGAAATGCAATTTCCGAAGGTGACTTTGCCAGCAGGCCCTTCACAGCCTTCTGCTGTCAGCCTAATGCATGGACAGATTTAACTAAACCTCTGCTTTCCCCAAAGTCCACGCCCGCAGTAATGTCACTCATTGGGACCGGACCCTGGGATGTCAAGGGTGAGATCAACTAAAACTAGAAAGTAACAAGGCAAGACTCTATAGCTTTAAAAATTATTTGCATTTTAAAAAATCCTTTGTCTATAGTGAGAGTATCTCTTTTCTTTTCTCAAGGCAACAATGCTCAGATCCTTTCAGTATTACCAGGAAAATTGTATTTTGAAAAAGCACATCTATTCTCAATTTCAGACTAACTCTAATCCCTTGATGTTTTCATCTTAGCTTTCATTAATTGCATCAATAGGGAGGGCTTTAAAGATTACAACTAAAAGGACGCGAGGCTTCTCCCAAACTTTCACTCTCTCTCAAGAACAAGTGCCTTCCCGTCATCCTCTACCACACACTTTGTTAGCCACAAGCTGTCAATGAGTGGAGAATGCATAAGTAGGCTTTTTGACTTCTCTTTAATGTCTTATTCCTGCTCCATGAAGATTCAGTCCTTTTTTTACAGATTGGCACAACTGGCACAAGATGATTCTGGGTTCTTAAATTCTTAATGGCCACCCTCTAGGCCAAAATAATGATTACAGGCAGGTGTCATGTAAGGAGATGGGTTTCGTAGCTCCCTGGGCATCTCCATGATTCCGCCTGACATGCTAGCATCCTTACTATACCTGTGGGCTCAGTGATTTTTAGCGATGCAGAAACTCATCTATAGAGAATATCTATTTCCTCCCAAAGTACCTACCTAGTCACACTTGGAAACGTACTACCTGGAAAAGTGAGCTGATTTTCATTTTCCATTTTGGGACAAATGCAACCAGAATACAGAGCATAAGTTTTGGTCTAAATTTTAATCATCATTTTATCATATACCAACTGGTGCCATTCATATTATTGTGTTATAATTCCTGCTCCTCGATTGTTTCCATCTTTTCGTTATATCAGATGCAAAAAGCAGAACTGTTATGTATTAGAACACTCTTCTCACTTAAAATCTTGATATTTTGTGACAAAACATTAAAATGGGGAAGCTTATTAACACTTGATAGCAGTATACACCCTTAAGAAAACAAAGCAAGGCGTTTACTCCCATCTGAAACTTGCCTGAGAAAGAGAAGTACCAGACCGTGGTAGTGTAGTTTAAGGGCTTCTCTTCAAAAACCCAAATGTAATCCACCCACTTTGGTGGAGGAGGAGGCCTGAGACATGACGCAGAGCATGCACAAGCACACAGAGAGGACCTGGACCTAGTTTGATTCAGAAAGGTAGGAGATCATGTGTTCAATTATCTATTATAGTAAATGGTTCTAAATTGGCTGAATGAAGAGTAAGGGAAATCAAACTAAAATTCTGCTAATTTAATGTGTATCCCATTCCATCCTTCCAAAAGCAATGACAGAAGCTGGCAGTTGGAACTATAGCCATTGGGCATTGAGCCAATGCCCAAGTATCTGCCCAGTTACTGAAGTACTCTTCACTGCTTATTGTCCCAGAAGACTAGTTAGATACACTGATGACAGCCAACTCCTGGTTGCCTCAAGGCCTCTTCTTTTATAATCCATTGCAAGCACAATGACTTATGCAAGCATCCTACCAAGAAATCAAGTTCTGGTGTGGAGAATATGAAGAGGAATTCTTTCCACATTCTTGTAGTACTAAAATAAAGCATGAAACAACATGAAACTCTCACCTTACAGAGCCACTCTTGAAATACGCGAATGCTACACTCAACAAGTCACTGTTCTGTCCCTGAGACAGCGATATTCTAAATGTCATTCCATATGCCATACACTAAAACACGTATCAGGTGCACATTGATTATTTTACAATGGTCTATGATTTAAGGAGTGTGTTGTCTTTTGAGAGGCAGAAACCTACAGCTAGTTGCTACTTCTTACTGGACAAGCATCAGTCAACCTCAGAGATGGAAAGCTGGATTTCTACGGAAGAAATCCAGAATATCCTCCCAAAGATGGCCCTTAAAATTACTGGTGATTTTAACATGCTATGGGAGGGCATTCCAAGTAGTTATACAGTATAAGAAAGGTACAAAAATACATGGTCTGCCTGAAAATATATGTAGATCATTTGATTTCAAAGGGCAAGCATTTTCATTAAAGAAAAGTTGTAATATTGGGTAAAACTTCATGATGTGAGTTAGCTTGGTTATTGTCACATGTGATAAAGCTGAAAAGTCATGCTAAACTATTTAGACTTCAGACACTAAGAAATTAGAAGCCAGCCAAAGACCTTGAGCAGTGTCTCAGCATGGTCAAGGCTGCATTCGAAGGCTGGCGCTGAGCCGGTGGGAGTCAGGGAGGGCTTCACAGAGCAGCCGGCATTTCAGCTGGGCTTTGGCTATGATTTAAAACATAAGGATATTAATTGAAGGAAAGACAATGACTTCATCCTTGAAAAGGAGCAAAGAATGCTTTGACACAACTAAAACACACTTTAGCAATACTAATTAAAACTTGGAAAGTTTGTATAATCTTACATATAATATAGGATTTATAGAAGAGCTGGGGACAGAAAAGGAGACACCTTGAATACAGAAGTACAGTGTTTAGAATTTCTCTAGAGTTACTTTGGAAGATGTGCTTAGATTTTTGTTGAGGAAGGCTTTGCTCAGTTTAAGAAGTTTGAAGCTAACAGTCAGAGACAGAAAAGTCTATGGAAACAAAATGGAAGAGCTCATGGAGGGTTTTCATAATAACAACTAAATTTTATTGAGCACATAATTACCTTTGTGTGTATTACTTCATTTCATATTCACCTTATTCAAAATCTTGAAAACTTATTTTTATTCATGTTGAGGAAACTAAGTGTTTGGAAGGTTAACCCGTTTATTCTAGAGCACATAGCTAGAAAATAGCCGAATTAAGACATTCTTAATTTCATCTGAAGAAATCCAGAAAATCACTTGAAATTGTATCTCCAGGACTTAGAGGGAGAAAAAACAAAAAAACAATTGAGCTAATTTTGTTAAAATATCTTAATTTCAAAGCCTAGAGTCAAGACCACCTATTCAAAAAAATATTGTTCTGATCCTTTCAGATAGAAAGTGATTTTTTTGGTGGGGGGATGTGGAGAGGTGTCACAGGTGGACAGACCATAACCATTTGGAAGTCTCTTTAGTTCCATGTTATGCCTAAAGGCCGAGCAACACATCTGGTTTATCTTTGTATTCTTCAAAGGATGTCTATCACAGAACCTGACACTAACAAGAAGCTTTATTAATGTGGGCTGAAGAAATGAACAGATGAAGAAATGAATGACATTTGCTAAGCCATCTTTCTCTATATCAATAGAAGTAAATTTTAATGAATTTTCACAAAACTCACAAGGCATATAGATGACTCAGTGTTTTCAATCAGATAATTCCTTCCATTTTCTTTTCTGTGGAGAATCTTTATTGGCTGTGCCTTAATTTAATTATTGCATTTATATTCTTTTTATGGAAACCTGGGGGCTCTAAGGTGATGGGCCCTGTTTAATTAAATAAAATAAAATAATAATGGTTTTTAATTTCCTCAAATCTAGATCGATGCACATATGAAAGTGTTATTTAATACATGTTTATGATGGTGCTCTCCTTCCTGTGCTAAATAGAGCCATGGGCGGACAGCGACCTGAATCTTTTCCTTGCTTGAAAATAACTCTCTTCGTAGCCTGCCTCTACTCTCTGAAATTCCACCATCAATATTTTATTCCTTTGGGTAAATAAAAAATTCCTTTTAAAATGCAAATAATTCATATCAAGAAAAGTGAAACATCACATGCGTCATCGCATTTCCTTTGTCCAACATCAGGCACCAGGCATCTTACTGGGCACACTAGCTACACTCTCTCATCCAACCCTCTCAAGTCTATGAAGGAGACGCTTTAATCCCCCTTTATAAAGGGCAAGCAGTGACTCAAATGAGATCAGAAACTGGAAAACGGCAAATAGAGAAACGTGCCAGAGCTGGGATTGGGGTGTGTTTTATCTGACTCAGTAGCTCTTTCTAATTTTTAACAGTTCCTTCACTCCAAGAGAATGGAGCTCTGAGAGAAGAAAAGATGCCTAGCTCTGAGAGGCAGGGGTGAGTTGATAAGCTGAAGCGCATGTCAGGACCTGCAACAGGAGAGTCTTAAAGGCCAGTAGATCATCGAACTGAAAAGAAGAAACTACAGGGAAAGAGTGGAAAGTAGCTACATGATTCATAACCCATAGGACACTGAATGACAACTTAATTCTTTGAATGGCTAATGGGTAGTTAATTTGGAAGGACAAGATGCTTACTGACAAATATAATTTTACAGATATAAAAAAGTCTTAAATAGAAACTGTGTCTCTCTGTGTGTGCACTATTCTCTTTCCAGTAATATTAAAGATGTATATATATATAAATACCTTCTCATTTAGCAACTATATTATAATTAGCTGACATTTCATATTTATAGCAATAGTATTTTTAGTAATAGTATTCTACTACCTGGCTATTTTGCACATGAGCAACATGTCCTGGGCACAATCCTTGCCACATTTGAGCCCCTCATTGCAGTCACGGTGCCGTCTCCCTAGCTCGGAACCTTCTCCTTTTGTTTTGATTTTCTACTTTTACCAAACCTCCAAGCATGATGTGCTTCTCCAGGGTACGGTCTAGATAGCATGAATCAAAGTAGATGAGACAAAGGGTCTTTCAGCTGTACTTCTTCCAAGAGAGATTTGCTCATTCTCTGGTGGTCCGCAGTACATTTAATATTACTTCCCAACACCATAGTTCAGAGCCATAAATTATTATTTGGTCAAGCTTGCACGTACATATGAGTTGAATATATGCATGATGGCTTGGATAAGGTGCACCTTAGTCCACAAGGTGCCATTTTTGCTTTTCAGTGCCTTTAAAGTGGTCTCTTCAAAAGATCTTTTGCAGAAGATTTGCCCAATATAATTACATAGAATCATGAACCTTGTAAACCATTGCTGAATGATTTGTGACATTTAGTTTCAGTCATACAAAGAAAACTTGCCCCTCGAAAGACAGGACTACCACCGTCCAGGCACAAGCAAAGTGATAGTCAGAAGTCACCTGGCACAAATGTCCTGTGCAGAACCCTGCTACAAAAGACCTCTGTAATGTGCGGAAGAGCAAATAAACATTTGGAGGAGTCAGACGCACTGACCCGAGCCATGATATTTTTACTCACCTCGTAGACCTATAAAAGCTGGTTGATAACTAAAAATTATTGGAGAAGCATGGTTGCCTTTGAACTCTGGATTTAATGCAGAATATTGAATATTCCCTGGACTGCCAAGACAATGAGCAAATCCATTTGGGGAAAGGATGGCAAGGTCAGGTCTTAGACTTAGACATGTTAGCAGGAGAGACCAGTCCCTGGAGAAGTACATCATGCTTGGCCCAGTGGGGAGTCACTAACAAAGAGATGGATTGACACTATGGCTGCAACAATGAGCTGCAACAGAATACTTGTGCGGCTGGGACAGGACTGGATGACACAGTGCTTCATTCTCTGTGTGGGGGGTAGTGCTCCTGAGAGTCCAAACCAACGCGACCTCATCTGCCATTTGTCATCTGCATTTGTCGCTGCAAGACAAACACAATAAAAGACGGACTCTGGATTCCACTTCACCAAGATGAGTTAAACCAGCCTGCAGGTCAGCCGATTTCAATTTCTTGGCACCTTTTCACCTTCAATTCTAGGAAAAATAACCTTGGGGGAAATTGTGATCTTATATTTTTCAGTGTCGGTAAATTATTTACTCTCATTTTTTATGCTCACTCACAATTATTGCAGGATTTGGGAGAAGATAGACCAAGAGGGGTGTCAAGAAGCTAGTAAACTCAGCTAATTTTAAGGGAAAGATAAACTAGATCAAACAGGGTATAATTTCATCCTTGACTTACGTTTTACAGCTGAATGAATAGCTCAGCCCAGACCCTCCTACCACCTACCTTCCCCTCCGAGTGGGAAGTGGCCCTGCTGAAACACATGAGTCTTTTTTTGTGGCAAAAGCTCTGTGGGCTGCTGCTTCCAGAGACACCCCGGGATCGATATTGCAGGGCACCCCAGTGTACTGTATTATTGTTAACATCCTGCTGGCTAGAATTCAGATTTCTATTTAATTGTGTTCTTATTTAAAATGTCTGCTGCACCTGCAGCCCACTCGATCAGTGTTTGTTATTTGCCTCGTGTCATGCAGACTTCTAAACAATGAAAACTTTAGGGGGGAAATGCCAGGAGCGATGCATAGATCATAAATCACAAGGTGATAACATCTCCCATGAGAAGAAAGTCCCTGAGAAAGCTGCCCGGTGATGTAAATATTGAATTTACCCGCAATGCCATATCCCTGTGGAGGCTGGACAGTAGGCCATTTCTTAAAGGGCAAAAGGGATGAGCTTTCTTCTTTCTCTGTATTCACTTTTGCTTTTATTTCATTCCTGGGAAAGAGAAATGCCAGAGGAGAAGCTTAAAACAGATTAGACTGGGAGTCCTGTATATAGGCTATTACATCATAACTGTCTTTGAGAACTCTCAAACAGCTGACCTGTTTATATTACAAGACAGGGTCAATTTCCATTCTACCGACTCTTTTGATGTTTGTGAATACTAATGCTCTCCCCAGAATGCTGGCTTTAGAATAACAGCAATTGAACCATTCAGCCTTCTCCCGTGCAATCTTTCTGCGGCTAGATAGGATGCTATACGTGGGTTTCATTGAGCCACACAGCTTGGCATGATCAAACGCTTTGCTGGAACCATTGGCAAAGGATGTTTCAATAATGAAGCCACGTTGCTATCGGCAGTGTCTACTTCAGTCACCGAAGCTGTGGGGGGGGTGTGTGTGTGTGTGTACGCTAGTTTATGGAGCACGAAGCTACTGTCTGGGATCCACTGGAATTTCAGATGACTAAATATCAAAATGATATACCAGGGACATTTGTACAACAATCATCTAAGAAAGCAAAACAGGCTCTATGCCATACACATCAAGAAACTTGTGTGACTTTGGTATAAAAAGAAGGCATATTTCACTTACATTGCCACATCGTACCAGCTGTGGAAACTCAAAGAACTAACTTAACCTAAACCTCTGATCCACTCCTCATCGGTCAGACCGAAATGAAATGTCAGAAGAGACTCGGAAACATGGTCTGCAGCAGGAAGCAGCTCAGCTAGAGTGATCGGAGGAAGTGAGGAAGTAAACGAGCTGATCAGAAAATCCCAGCAGGCAGTACAAGAAGAAAAACATTTTTTATGACATGTGTGAAGATCTGAAATTAGAAAACCAAAAGGGAGGAGCCAGATCAGCATTTCTCAAGATGAGAGAAAACAGAAAAACCTGAAGAAATGAAGTCAGGCCTCAAGTTGAAATACGGACAGGTTTTCTGGACCAAGAAGGAGCACTGGTGGTGCTGTTGGGAAAGCGTTGGCTTGCTAACAGCAAGGTTGGCAGTTCAAACCTGCTGGCTGTTGCACAAAAGGAAGTTGACACTCTCCCTGCATGAGGATGCACAGCCGGGGAACCTACACAGGGCCACGCTGAGTCACAACACACTCAAGATGAGGGTTTGGTGGCAACAACTCTGGAAACATCCAAAGACAATGGAAAGAATACACATCGTCACTATCCCAAAAAGAACTGGTCACCATGCAAACATTTTAGGTAGTGCCATAGGGTTAAGAAGAATACTAAAGGAAGAAGTCTAAGTGCCAGTGCAAGCATTGGAGAGAAAGAAAGCTACAAGAACTAATAGGGTACCACATGAGATGTTTCACCCAATGGCTACAATACTGGAGTTTCTCCCTCGCCTATCTGATAAACCAACTTTAAGTTATTCACATTTTTCTTATTCCAAAGAAAGATGATATAAGATATAAAGAGCTAATATCACAATGAAGTAAAATGTTGCTGAAGAAAATTCAATAATAAATAACAGTACATCGACAGGGCAGGGCCAGAAAATAAAATCATATTCAGAAGATGATAGGGAATGAGGGATAGAATCAGTGGCATCAGATGGATCTTGGTTAAATGCAGGGAATACCAA
>NW_022105611.1:1865319-1867134 GCF_000313985.2 Echinops telfairi | reverse complement strand
TGTGGTGGGATGAAGCCCTGGACAGGCAAAGACCTCCTCAAAAAGAAGAACAAAGTAGGGGTTCTTTCACTATCCGATCTCAAAACCTACTACACAGTCACAATTGTCAAAACAGCCTGGTACTGGTATGATAGATAAACAGAACAATGAATCAAGGCCGAAAACCCAGAAATAAAAACATCGGCATACCAGATAACCTATTTTTGATAAAGACTCAATAAGCATTAAATGGGAAGGAGATGCCCTCTTCAATAAATGGTGTTGGAAAATCCAGATATCCACAAGCAGAATAACGAAACAAGACCCGTATCTCATCCCATGCACAAAAACAAACTCAGGTGGATCAAAGACCTAAATGTAAAACACCAAGCTATCAGGACCATCAATGAGAAAATTGGGACAAATCTAAATGCCCTAGTGCAGGGGATACATGGGCTATCAGAGATATCAAAGGAAACACGGTCAATGGAAGACAGAATAAATGAGTGGGACCTATTTAAACATAAAACACTTGTGGACCTTGAAAGACTAAAAAGAGAGCCCACCGATTGGGCAAAGATGTTTAGCAACGACAAAAGGACAAAGGACTGATTATTAAAATCTGCGTAGACCACAAGGCTACAAGAAAAAACCTACTCACAACCCGCTGAGAAGGGGGGCCACAGACCTGTACAGCCGATTCACAACGATGACACCGGAACGGCTGATAAACACAGGAGGAGATGCTCGCATTTACTAAACACCTGGGAAATTATAAATGCTGGAGAGGGAGTGATGAGATTGGAACTCCTATTCATTGCTGGTGGGCTTGTAAATATGTACAGTCACTGTGGAAAGTGATAAGGCAATTCCTAAAACAGATGGCAATTGAAATACCCTGTGACCCAGCAATACCATTACTGGGCATGTACCCCAAAGAAATAAACAACAGATCACAAACAGATGTATGCTTCCCCATGTTCACTGCTGCACAGGTTGTAGCAAGAAGTTGGAAACAGCCTAAATTCTGATCAGTAGAAAACTGAATATAAAACCTCTGGTATGTACACACAATGGAATACTACACATCCCTAAAAAACAGTGATGAAACCGTGAAACACCTCCAGACATGGAGGGATCTGAATGATCTGATGCTGACTGAAGTTAATCCATCACACAAGGATAAACACTGTGAGTCCATTGCTGGAGGAACAAGCAGCAGAATGGGCACAAACTCAAGCTTATAGGGCATCCAGTCTGCTGACCAGGGGTACAGAGCCTGACTGGTGCCCACGAACCCTACGCCATCCTCTTTAGGCATGTGTCTTGAAGATCACTTCGCAGGAGGGTGCCTCACATCAGCTGGGATTAAATTATTAAGGGAGGGGAAGGGGATGCTGTACTGAGTGGCAGCATTGCCGAGATCTGACGAAGTCCCCCTGGACAGCAGAAAGTCCTACAGGACCGTGAGGGATACTGATGGGCAAGTCAAGTCAGAGAGGGGAAGGGAGCAAACACATCCGGGGAACACAAATGCATGACTGTTGGTAGGAAAAGTGGGCAGACTAAATTCCAGATTGGGGACGAATATCTGAAACTGCTCTGGGGGACCTAAGAGGGTATGGTGGTATGGACCGAATGGGCCATAATGACCTAGCTTCTGGGTGCATCCTGGCGACTCAGGCCCGGTGCCATGGGATGCTAAGGCACTGACTCCTGGATCTTCAAGGGGTAGAGCATCTTCCAAAGGCTGCATCAGCGAGACTCGATGTGGAAAATCCACTCGGTGAACGGTACTCTACCCAAGACATTCTTTTAACCTGAGGAGGTTTGGGG
>NW_022105611.1:1856691-1864603 GCF_000313985.2 Echinops telfairi | reverse complement strand
GGGGCCGGCCCTGCAGACCTCTCTACTGGTTCCCTGGTTCATTCTAGTATATTGTATTCACATCTTGGCATATCCGGTTGAAGCCCAGTCTCTCTCTCCCTCTCTTGTGGAGATAGCAACAATAACTTGCCCTTGGGTTGGCTAATGCCCTGCTCCCCCAACACCCATGTCTTTTTATCCCCCCCCCCCTCTTATTTAGTTGGCTGCCATATATATCCCTGGATTGGATTTGGCCCCTGCCAATCAAATCCCATTGCTTGTGTAAATAGCATCCAGCCACAAAAGAATTGATTCTGTGAAATAATAATTCAGGTCCTGCAATATGGATTTATCATACACTGGCCCAATAGTCCTCTCTCAACAAGGCTTTAAAGAAATTATTACCAGGGGCTAATCAAAGACAATATTAAGAGAAGATTGTTATGCCCAAGGGGGCTTATTGATAAGACTTGTCCCATAAATTAATACGGGGGGTTTGAAAGGGAGCCAAAGGCAGATGAAAATAAAATCCAGGCAGGAATGGGTGTGGGGTTTGCATTAAATTCTAGCTCCAATTTAAGAACAATCAGTCTTACATCATCGCCCTGCTCAACACTCACCCTCAGGAAGGCAACACAGAAGGTATATGGGTATAGCAAAGTGTGGGGAAGAAATTAGATGGTGCCCAGGTATCAGCTACAATATCATCTGGGATCTTCAAACAAGCAGCCATCTAAGTGAGATGTCAACTAAATCCACAGGGAAGAAGCACACCAGGATCCTTGACTGAAAGTTTATGAAATCATATACTCTGAAGTCAAAGGAGAGAATAATATCAGAGCCTACGTTGGGAGAATCCGGTTTGCAGAAGACTCTGGATGAGAGTGGGCGCCCGGGAACATTTGTGGGATCCACATAGGAAATACAACTCCAGAGATTTGTCTCTGTGCATATTAAGGGATGGGAGGAAAATAGGAAAGTGGTTAGCAAACGGAGGGCATTGGAAAGATTCCTATAGAAAACCAAAAGGAGAAACCTGACTGAATGGTTAAAGTTTTGTCAGTTTATCTTCCCTCTGATGCACATCAGGCTTGATCTGGTTTTCAACCTTGTATTTTTCTTTTGTTTTTTGATTGCTCATATTGGGATTTATCTCAAATTTGTTATGTCATCCTATTGAGTTGTTGTTTTATATTGTTCTGTTTTTCAGTATAGGAAACTCAGGATCGATGAACCTGCAGGGGCAGCAAGGGGAATAAGAGTTTCTGGGGGATTCAGTGGGGAGGGGAGCGGCGAGGAGTGGTAAAAGGGAGCCTATGTCTAGGAGTTCAAAAAGGAAAAGGATGTTTTAATACTGATTGTGGTAGCAGTTGTACAATACTACTTGATGTGATTGAACTTTGGAATGATATGATATTTGTATTAACTCCCAATAAAATGGTTTTGAGAAAAAAAGAATAGGAATTCCAGAACATTAAATTGTGTTCTAATTAGGAGGCAGTCATTCAACAAGAACAAGTGGATATTGAGGGATTTAAAATCAGGGAAAGCTTACATCAGAATTATAATCCTCTACCAAACTTACTTGATTTGCATGCTGAGCAAATCTTCCAAGATGCTGAACCACATTAAGAAGAACATGTCAGTTGGATTGGAGGAAGAGCTAGTAACAATTTGCAATATGCCGATAACACGACTCCATGCTGAAAGTGAGGAGGAATTGAAGTATTTACCGATGATGATCAAAGACTAGATCTTCAGTATGGCTTATACATCAATATAAAAAAAGAAAACTTCTCACAGCTGAACCTATATGCAACATCACAATAAACAGTGAAAATACTTAAGTTGACATGAATTTCATTTTACTTTGCTCCCAACTCCCATAGAAGTGGTCAAGAAAAAAATGTTATGGTGCAATCAGCAAATGTGGTGTGAAAATATCTTCAAATTTTTAAAAAGAAAAAAAAATATATATATATATCACTTTGAAGACTAAGGTATAGCTGACCCAAGCCATGGTCTATTCCATCACCTCATATGGATGCAAAAGTTGGATAACGAATAAGGAAGCCGAAGCAAGAATTGATGCATTGTGATGAATTGAATTTTGGTGTTAGTGAAGAATATTGCATATATATATATAAATATATATACACACACACACGCACACGCACACGCACACACACACACACACACACACACACACACACACACACACACACACACACACACACACACCATGGACTGCCAGAGGAAAAACAAACCTGTCTTGGAAGAAGCACACCCAGAATAATTCTTCTTAGAGGTGAGCATTGAGAGACATCATCTCACGGTCTTTGGACATTTCACCAGGAGAGATCACTTCCTGGAAAAAGACATTGTCCTTGGTAGAGGATCAGAGAACTAGATGAAGACCTCCAACCAGACAGACTGACGTCGTGACTGCAATAATGCACTTAAACATCGAAATCATCGTGAGGATGGCACACAGCCAGGCAGCGTTTAGCTCTGCTGTATGAATCTGATCCTACTCCGCAGCTCCTAACAGTAACAATGGGCTTCTCGTCAGATGTTTATAAGATAGTAATAGCATCTTCAACTTCACAAGATTATAAGACAGCAAAATTTGCATACAAGCAAAAATAATGGCATCAGCAATAGTAATTGCATGTTTGGAAGCTTACTATGTGGTTCAACTTTTTATGTGAATTCTCTGAAATTCTCTCAACTCACTGCCATCGATTGAGTCAATGCTATCTCTTCACAGCAACCTTATAGGGCAGGCACTATGCTTATCTCCATTCTGCATATAAAGAATATGACATTTACCCCCCAAAAAAGGAATATGAAGGGATAGATATTGTTGTTGCATGTCATGGAATTGATTTCAACTCACAGCGACCCCATGTGACAAGTAGAACTGACTCATTGATTTAAAGTCTCTGAAACCCAAAGCGATAGTTCTCTGTCTTATTAGGTTGATTTGAGTCAGAATCAAGTCAATGGCAATGAGTTCATTTGCAGAAGCAAATCATCGGGTCCCTTTCCTGTGCAATCACTAGGTAGGTTCAAATCACAAACCTTTCAATAAACAGCTACCACTTAACCATTGGGCTTCCAAGGCTCCGAAAAGAGTTTTCATAACTACCAGTTCCCTTCAAATTAAACTAAATGAACAAGTGTTTCTGCCTGAAGTGATCCAAGCCATCACGTACTTTTAATGGAATGACAGAGCCAATAAATGTTTTATCTGCATATTAGCAATACAAGAAACCTGTTACGTCCTGCAGCCTAATACTTGCACCCCAAAGAAGAAGACTAGACATCAACCTGCCTGGTCACAGCCAGGGCTTGAGCTCCTTCAGCACCGAGAAGCACTGCCTCCTATTTGAATAGCTCCTCATTTGAACAGAGCTCCGTGTTGGAAAGGTTTTTAATCTGCTCACCTTTATATTTAACTCATAAGGCCCCTTCTGTTCCCTATATTTAATCATCTACCCTTCAAATATTGACAGATATTGTTTTATTCCCTCAAACCATCCATGACTGAACCTCCCCAGCTCTCTCAACTATTTCTCTTAAAACAGTGTGTTCACATTCCTGAACTGTGCTCTACTCTGTCAATAACCTCCTGTTAATATGGCCACCAAATGCTAGTTTCAAAATAAACCCTGTGTTTTCATTTTAAATTACAAGAGTGGGTAGTTTGGAGATTGATGGTGAAAGGCCATCAGATACCCTTGCTTGTCTGCCATAATCTAGAAAAAAATCAGATTCTAGAATGTCTGCCTTCTATAACTCAGCCTTCCATTAAGGACTACACCTTTATTTCTTCCACTTGCACTACAGATGCCTGGCTCTTCAGAGGGAGGCAAATTATGAATTATTTAAATCTTATTTAAATACCTTTCCGGAGTTTAATCTTCTTTAGCCAGCTGGGCACCAAATGTTTGATAGCTTCACTTTTGTACTGGCAGGTGAATCAGACCCAGAGTCTTCCGATGGAAATACTGACTCTAAAAGCTTAATCACTGAAATTATAATGTGCTCCCTTTAGGGCATGAAGGACCTGAATTAAATGCATTTCTTCCTGCAAAGTAATGGGTTCCTTTTTTATGGCAATAGTCCCAGGGTTCAAATTGATTAAAATTTTATAGTATTTTTTCTCCTACTTTTCACTACTGGAAGAAAGTTTCAACTCTATTAATATCTGGCAGTATAGCCCTGGGCATGTCTATTTATAAACTTGTCATCTGTAAAATGGGTATAATAAAATGTACCTAACTACATGTGCTCTGATGTTTAAGCATTATATATGAAACTGAGAGTGTTTCAGAGTAATTACCACTACAAAGGAGGACAGGGGAAAAGAAGGGGAAGGCAGGAAGAGAAAGAAGAAATTAATACCCAGAATGAGTAAAGCCAATTATTTGCTTTGGGCAAAGTTAGAAACTCCTTACTTAACAATGACTAATATTTGCTGTTATTTTCCTTTCACCTCCACCATCACTTTATACATGAGGATATAGAAGATGATGGATGATCTTCCATCAGGAAAGCTAACACCAATATCACACAGCACAATGCAATAAAGTGGGCTTAGCAAAGTTGTCTAACTCTAAGAAAGTTTCACTGCTGCAGAGTAGAGAGAACAGGGCCTCTCTAAATATCTAATCAGCCACACACCAGGATCATGTCCTGAGACAAGTCACTTATTAACCTTGAGCTTAAGTTTTATTCGGAATAAAATTTCTATAAGAATAATTACTTCCTCAAAGAAATTTAGTGAGGATATAACTGTTTCCAATTGGAGAACACAGGGCAATATGGAAATCAAAAATGTGCAAAATTCAAATATGAAGTATCAAGGACGGGGACCATTAGTCAATTCTGACTCATGAAAACCCTGTAGGGCAGAGCAGAACTGTTCTTGGTGGCTCTGAGACTGTAGCAGGAGCAGAAAGTCTTATTCTTCTCTCAAGGTGGTGAATTTGAATCGCCCACCTGGTGGTTAGCAGCCCAATACCTAACCTATGGAGACACCGGGGTTCCTTGAGATATCTGGGTAAAGGCCCCAAGGAAGGGACAAGGAGGAATCCAAGAGCATGAGCTCTGAAACTTAAACAATTTAGAAGTCTCGCCACAGTAACAAGAATTTTAAAACCAAGAATGAAAGGGACTTTGATTTACAGTAGAAATCCCTGACTCATCAAACATGTAAGACAGATGGAAAATTCAGACAAACAAGGAGAGCTACCTACTTTTATCATATTTGTTGATCAAAGAATAGAGAAACATTAAAATAAATAAACTATAAAGTAAAGTGAGCATTAAGATGTATACAAAATATTTTGACATTGAGAGAAAAGTTCTAGAAATATTCTTGTCAGCTCATATCCAGCAAAATAAGTTATTAAGAGTAAGAGATTAAGTTTTAATCGCATAATGAATACCAAAACCAAACTCATGGCCATGGAGTCAATGCTGACTCATAGTGACCCCCATGGGTTTCCGAGACTGTAAGTGTTTACGGGAGTAGAAAGCCCAGTCTTTCTCCAGAGAAGCTACAGGTGGTTTCGAACTGCAGGCCATGTGGATCATAGCCCAGTGCATAACCACTAACCCTGGGCTCCCACAGAAATGAATAAAACCTCTAGGTTATTTGCGAATCCAATAAATAAAGAGAAGTGACTCATACGAACATATTGGCAAAAGATTTAAATTTATTGTTGATTTCATATTTCAATGCTAAAATACTATGATATTTTTCTGAATTTTATAATGCTTGAGCTATTTCTCAACAATTGTTTATAATTGTACATACCAAGTAATTGAGATTTCTCCAGATAAGAGAGAATTTCTCCTTTGACCAGATATCAGTTAAAACTAAATCTTCAACCAACTATTTTTCATGTCTAATATTTAGAATTTTCCAGAGACCAGCTTCTGTCTCCATACATTTCAACACTGTGAGTTGTACACAACTCTAGTACTTTCAATCGAGTTGCTGGGACATGGAGTGTCCTCACATCACCGCCCATAGCTCATCCCACAACATCTAGGTCTCCAGGTCTTTGAATGCATGGGCCTTACCTCTAACGGTTCTGTAAATTTTCAGGAACTGTTATTGCTCACTTCATGTACCTTATATTTCACTTCATTTTTCAATGAACGGGTATTGAATAATTATCTTATTTATCAACTTAATGATTAGGGTTAAAATTTTAAACAAAACGAAAGTGAACACTGAAAATAATTTTAATGAAAGCTTTTTATTTTTTTATTTTAATAGTTCTATTGACAGTAATTCACATATTATAAAATTCAATGGTTTAAGCATATTTAAAGAGTTGTGCAGGCACTACCATGATTTTAGAACATTTTCTTCTTTCTTGTACTAATTATTATTAGTTTCCCATTTCTCCCCAACCTTCACTGACATAATCTTAAGAAACTATTTATCTAATTACGTTCTCTATGTACTTACCTATCCTGATTTCATAAAAGAAAAAAAAATACAAATAAATAAATAATAAAATAAAGAGGAAGAATCTCAATCGAAAGGAAATCAGAAAATATTAAAAATTAAAAGAAATTTGAAATGGGTCAAAAGCGAGAAAAAACGGTAAGCTGTTAAATTTTAACCTAACTGCGTCTGCATTAACCCACTTTCCAGTGCACTGTTTGATAGCCAGGCTATTCACAACCCTGTTCAGTGATCAAAGGAGATTGATTCACCAGAGGCTTAATCCCTGTGGAGACTGCAAATGAAATTTGGACTTTCTTCCATAGCCTTCTGCAAGCTGGGTGCTCAGAACATAAGCTATAATACCGTGCCCTCCTCCAGTCTTGGATTTCATTTTTCAAATCCTTGGATCACACAGGCTGGTGTGCTTCTTCTGTGTAGACTTCACTAACACCTCACTTAGATATCTACTTGTTGCTTTAAGACAAGTTTTGAGACCTCAGACACCATTCTTTCTGATATCGGGGTACCATTTGATTTCTTCACAACACTTTGCGATACCACTCCTATCTTCAGTGATCTTTTCATGAAGGCACGAATCCAGGAGGATCACAGCAATATCCAGTAGTATTCAGCAATGACAGCTTTTTAATCAAAGCACCTGGGCCATCATAAGTGCTGCAGGCTTTACCACTGCTGATATAGTTTGCCAAAACTCAGTAACTTCAAGAAACAGGAATCTCCAGTCCCTCTCTCCTCTCACCACCACCACCATCCTCCTCCATTTTCCTCTCCTCCTCACCCCTCTCTCCTTCTTGCCCTTTGGCCCTCTCTTTCTCTTTCTCCCCTGACTCCCTCTGTAGTCTCCATGCAGACAGAATTTGGTACAGTTCTGGCTTGGAGCATCTCCAGAAGTTGCGATCTGAATCTGGCTGCTGGTAGGGTCATCTCAAAGGCTTCGTCATTCACACGGCTGGTGCCTAGCGCCTGGGCCGGAAGATTGAAACAATTGTTTGGAACAGCTGCAGGCTAGCAGGCATCTTGCTCTGCCTCTTTGTGGTTCCTTCACAAATCTCTCTGTAACCTAGCAACTATTGGGTAGCTGGACTTCTTACATGTTGGTTCAGGGCTGCCAAGGTGTGCCTCTTTAGAGAGAGCACCATAGGGAAGTTATGTCACCTTCTACGAGCCAGGTTTGGCAGATGCACAGCAATATTTTCACTACATCATACTGGGTGAAGCAATTACAAAGGTTTACCCACCTGAAGGGAAAAGGATTTGGACCACTTCTTTTTAAGGAGAATCATCACTATCACATTGTAAGAAGAACATGTAACATAAGCTATGCTGGTGTGGCCTTGTCTAGAAAATACAGTCTGCAGAGTAGAGGACAAGGTTCCTAAATTTATAAGTATCTTAAAATAATGAAAGTTGATGCTCTTGAAAATAGCCAGCAGTTATATT
>NW_022105611.1:1839291-1855443 GCF_000313985.2 Echinops telfairi | reverse complement strand
TAAAAAAAATTAGAAAAGAAAAAAAAAAGACTTTAATAGACATATTGTTTGTACCTCCTCCGATTGCTGGACTCCTGGCTGTTTTGCTGCCCATTAGTGACTGCATTAGGAGACTACTGCAGGTAGGAAAGTTTCTGCTTCCCATGCCTGCAGTCTCTACCTCCTCCCACTGCTTCTCCTTCCAGCTCTGATAAACTGCCATGCAATAGGAGATGGGCTCTGACTTCCTGAGCAGCTGCCAAAGTTAATTCCCCTGTAGGACACTTTGTGACCAATTGTACAATATATGGGCGGTAGCTAGCAGATACATTCCCTCCGTCATCCTCCCAGTGAGGGTCAGTCTGGCGGAACAATCTTGTTTACCTGGAGACATCCTGTGAGGCAGAGCAGGTGCACCTGCTAAAGGACCTGCTGTGTCTCTTTGGAGCTTATCATGCAGCAATGCCTGGCATAGTAATGGTTCCCTTACATACTTTCCCTTTCTTACCTGCTGCACTTCACTGTTGGTCTCTCACTGCTGTGGGCTGGCATCTCTCAAATAAAGCACCAAAAATTGACCTATTTGGGGAGGGAGAGCTTTGCTCCCCTTAGAGCCTATATTTTAGAGAACCCAGGCTAAAACAGAAACTACTGCTATTATTACCATTGTCTTCAGCTTAAATATGAGGAAACTAAAATTTGGAGAAAGACTGTTACAACATCTTATATCAGGATAAAAAATTTAGGATTTGCAATAAATGTTTGTTTGTTTTTCCTTAAGCTCATGCTGCATTCTCAAGAAGCATAGGATTTGGAAAACCGCCATAACAGAATTGTAGTGCTGAGTGTAGCTATGGATTGAATAAATAAACATGCATCGGAGTTTATGTCATATGATGTGAATATTAATGATTATTAGCTAACATTTGCTGTGATAATTCAAGGAAATAGATATGGCTTATGCCCCTTAATCTTTTTTTTTTTTCTAATTCCAAGCTTGTTCCGAGTCCTTAACTATTCTTTTTTTTTTTTTAAACATTTTATTAGGGGCTCATACAACTGTTATCCCAATCCATACAAACATCAATTGTGTAAAGCGCATTTGTACATCGTTTCTCAAAACATTTTCTCTCCACTTAATCTTTACACAAGCTCATATTTACAGAGGGTGGCTATGAATGGGAATAGATTTGGTGGCAGCGCATGGTCGTTTGTGCTGTGCTGATTATCACTCTTACACAGATGTGGGATCAAGACACTCAACCTTTGATGGCAAAGTTAAAAATGTTCTGCTTAGTGTTTGCTTAAGTATTATAATATACATGTAGAACATCATAGTATACTGAGATAACTATTTAACTACTTCGAGTGAGTCCATTTAATTTCCATTAGTCCAACATTTTAAATATTTCCTCTCCTTGCATTGATTGCAATAGTAGATCTTCACATTTTTGCCTTGATCAGGGTATCTGACGTGAAAGGTTTTTTTCATGAGAAGTAACATCACCAGTTATGTCTTTTTCTGGTTTTAGCCCCTCCGATGCTCTTGGTTTTCTTTTGTTCCAGGCTTTATGCAGTTATCATTTCCTTCGTATTTAGACAATGCATTTCAGTCATTTTTCAAAGACAGATTTTTTAAGAACAAATTCTCTTACTTTTGTTCCTCTAAAAATGTGTTGCTTTTTTCTTTCATTCTTGAAGGATATCTTTGCTGCAAAAAGAATTAATGGTTGATGGTATTTTTCTTCCATATTTGAAACTGTTGTGCCATTTCCTGCAGGCTTCCATTATTCCAGAAGAGAAATCGACTGTCATTCTAATTGGGACTCCCCTACAAGTAACCCATCATTCCTTTCTGACTCCTTGCAGGGTGATGTCTTTGCCTTTAGACCTCAAATGTTTACAGTGTGACTGAACATGGATTTTTGTTGTATCTAATCTGTGTGTGACTTGCTCACATTCTTGAATCTGTAGGTTTTCTGTCTTTCTTCAGTCTTGAACCAAATCATCCATTACTTTTCCAAATCTTTTTTCAACACCATTTTCCTCCCTTTGCTGGGACTCTAGGGATAGGAATATTTGCCACTTTTCTTATGGTTCCTCCAGTTCCAGAAACTCTGCTTATCTTTTTTTTCTGTCTTGCAATTTATGTTCTCTTTTGTATTCAGATTTAGGAGTATCCATTGATCTATCTCCCAGCTCACTGACTCTCTGCTCGGTCATCTCCACTCTCCATTTGAGTGCAGTGGTGAGGTTCATCTTGATTACAGCTTCCTTTTTATGACATGTTCTATTTGGTTCCCAAAAAATGCTGAAACATTTTTATAGTGGGTACTGTCAAATCTTTGTTGGATAATTCTAATACCTGATGCAGCTTTATGTTGGCTTCTGTGTATTGTTCTGTTCCATTTTTCATTCATGTTTCAATTTTCTTGATTTGGGGCATGACAAGTGATTTTTTTATCATTTTCATTTTAGATATTGCATTATGTGACGCGGGATCCTATTTAGTATATATATATCTCCCTCTTTTAAAGTGGATTGGGACCAAAGAGTGTATATTCAGCTTCCCATTGTATTCCACCAACAATTTCGCAAAGGTAGGACGCTGACTCACACTGCTCTCTATAGACAGATGAGATGAAAACGCATTTTTCTCTTCAACCCCACTGACAACTTTCCTTTAAATCTGGGGCACTGAATGCCCACTGCCTTGTTGCCTTCAATTGGGGGTGTAACATCAGTTTCCTGCAGGATTTTGCATCGAGTAAGGAGATGAGAAGCCAAAGGATGACTCCTATCACTTTGCTGTGGCAGGATGGGGGAGGAGTTTCAGGTCATCTCTGGTTCTGATTGCCAGGCAGAGAGCAGGATGCATAACCCTGCTTGCTTGCACTGCCCGTCCAGTTTCAATGACGGTGGGTGGGCGTGAAGGCTCAGGTCATTGCTAGGACGCACTGCTATTAGCCTCCAGGGAGAATCAGAGCACAACATGATTTCTCTGCACAGAAAATGGAAGCTCAGCTACCCTCTCGGCCTATGGATACCCCCTGGTGGGGAACTTGGAGTGCTGCTCCTGTTTCTGCCAGACGGGAGATGGAAGATTAGCTCCCTGCTGGGCCCTGCTGACACCACCCAATGTGAGGAACTGGAGCACATCTGCTTCCTCAGAGAAAGGGAAGTTGAATGAAAGATCAGCTAGTCCTACTGAAACTGCAGGCGTGGCTTTTCTCACAAATCTGGTTACACGAAGGCGGGTATTGCCAAAATGGTTCTTGTGTTGCTGGACCATGATTCCCAGTCCTTTGGACAGGAAAAGGAGATTCTTGGAAATGGTATCCGTGTCTATTGGTGATTTTGGTTGGCACTTTCTGTAGCACCCCATCTGGGATATATGCATAAATTGAAGACAATAAAGATTCTAGGGATTTATCAACAGGTCATTCCTCAAGCCTCCAACCCCCTAAGCAGCCTTCTTTCCTCTTTCTTTTAGAGTCTTATTAGACTTGTTTATTGTTTCCTTCCAGAGTTTTCATTATTATTATTAACATTATTATTATTACTACAGGAGTGAAGATCTATGAGGAATGGGGTTACTCCATCTTGCCAAAACACCAAAGAGATGTCTTGTTTTGCATGTCACATTACCTAAGGAGAGTGCCTGGCACACAGTAGATATTGTAACACATATTTAACCTAAGAATGAAGGAGCTATAAATACAAAGGTAAATAAGGAACACTCCCTGCAGCACTTCAGGTCTGGAGTTTTTCAGTTTTAAGTTCATGTCCTAGATTTCCATGTAATAGCTTGAGCATATTCTTCCTGGATTATTACCTGTCCAATGGTAGTCCTATCATTCCTGTCCTCAAGTAGCACAGTCTAAGTAGGAAATTGAATATATAAATATAATAATAGCCAGATAAGGGAGCCCTGGTGGTGTAGTGCATTATGCATTGAGCTACAAACCACAAAGTCAATAGTTCAAATCCTCCAGCCTCTCCTTGGTCAAAAAAGAAGGCTTTCTATTCCTGTAAAGATTTATAGTCTCAAAACCCAAAGGAACAGTTGTGCCCTTTTCCATAGGGTTACTATGAGTCAGAATTAATAGCTAAATAACCACTTTAGTGCTGAACAAAGGTGTAAAGCATATGTAAACTTCCTCATGCATTACCTAATTCAGTCAACACCTAAAGAAGCCTTAGCAACTTAATCATAATAGTAATCACCATACTACAGGCACCTATGTACTAGGCATCTACCACAGTGAAATGCTGAATGGTTTGCATGCCTTATATTCTAAAAAATTACAATAACTCTTTAAAATATATACTCCCATTACCTTTGTTACCCAATGGCAATACAAGGCTTTGAACTTCTCTCTTCCTTCTTTTCCTTTACACAAGAAGAAATGCAGATAAGGGACATATTCAAAGCAGAGTCAGAGAGAGGCTTGCATGGAATGGGTGAGTTTATTAAGAGAGATCCTTTGATGTGAAACATCCAAGTGCCCCCCGCTAATCCAAATGTTTATAGAGGAGGAAGGGTTGGGTTTTTATCCTGCTAATGGTGAACCTTCCACCACTGGCTGACTTTCTGACTGGTCTTTTGCTATTGACTGACTTTCTGTAAAGTGCATCCCCTTTCCAGGTATGTGCACCACAGAGTGCAGGCTGGGTCCCTCTCACCCGCCTTCCGTCCCTCAAATCTAGGGTAGACGCTGGCATTGTGGCAGTAGTGTGAACATCCTGTCTTTCAAGACCAGACACCCTTCGACTATCCCTTCCTGGATGAAGAAATGTGTCTTATCTGCCTTCCAGTTTTCTTTGTGTTGGGGAAGCACGGGGGATATGCACCTCTGCTTCCCTTCGGTGTAGGATTGCTTTCATTGTCTCCCCTCTCTCCCTTTTCCTGGTTCTGTCTGGCCAATTCCATTTGGTACTTGAAGTCTACTTCTCCTAGGGTCAAGTATGTAATCAATAACGGACCCATGTAGTCGAAAGCTGGTAATCCTAACCACCATACAATACTGATCAGTCTGTAAAGGAGGGAATTCAGGCTAGTTTGATTCATTTTAATATGCCCAGCCCTTTACAGCATGCCTAGCATACACCCAAGCTCAAGGAGAAAGCTAGCGTAAAGAAGGGATGGAGGAAAGGAAGGGATAAAGACAGGAATGGGAAAGACGGAAAAGGCACTTGGTTCCTTCATTTAGGAAAAAATAGATCAACCAGAATATGGTAGTTCATGTGATTGTGATAGTGGTCTGACTTTTATCTAGAGAAAGTAGTCATTGAAGGGCACCATCCTTGCAAATATTTAGATTTCTGATTATCTTGAAGAGGTCAGGCTACATACACAGTTGTATTCACTCCTGGCTATCTGTTTGATCTGTAAATGGCAATGTAGCAACAATCCAGAGGCTATGCAGAGCATTACTTCTGTATTTCTTGTCTCACTCGCAAACATCCTAGAGTTCAGAAACTAGGGCTACACTAAAAACCAAGAGTTTTCTGCTCTGATGGTGTCCAGGAAGTCAGGACAATATAGAAGTTGTAGCATATAACATAAAACTTATATGTTATTGCATATCAGAAGACTGACCAGAGTTGGGAAAAAGGAACAATGGTGATGTTTAATCATCATTAAATAAAGAGCACATTAGCTCATTGGAATCATATCTTTTTGTTTCTGGAAGAACATTATAAATTTGAACTTTTATATCAATTAGAAGTAATTCTTTGTCCCTCGAAACACTGTAATATTTTGGTTATTTTCCATGACTTTTTATCCATCATATGCTATGTAAGCTTATTCTGCTGTGCACCCATCTTATGTTCACACTATGCAAAAAGTATTATTTTATATGTATTTATTTGTCATCCTCAGTTTCCTTGCATAATGAGGATATTAAATGATCGATAAAAACTCCCAGTAAATAAATGACTTTAAATCTTCAGTTTATCCCATGCAACTAAACCAACGGTATTCAGTGACTGAATATTTCACTCAGAAGAGAAAATTGGATCTAACTTATCAGTTTCCTCCCTGCCTTTCCCACACCGATACCTCCCATTTCCTCCCCCCACTTTCCTCTCATCTCCTTAAAAGCAGGAGATGGGACTATTTCCTACAGTTTCATTTTCAAATATGGTAGCCTCTAGTCACAAATATTGGTTTGAATTAAATTAATCTTAGTTAAATTAAGCTTTCGGTATCTCTTTGACATCACCACATTCCCAGGGTTCCTCCTGTTTTATGCAACACAAATAAAGGCTACGTCTGTGCAACCCACAGAAAGCGCCATTGGGCAGCACTGCTCTAAGAATCTCCATCTGCTCCCAGTTCTCAGCAACTTTCTGGAGAATCTGACTTCCACTTCCCTCGCTATACATTCATGCTTAAAAATGCACAAATATGATTGTGGCAATTTTTCAGAATAATTTGGAGGCAGACAGAGAGCTGGTAAGAAATGCTGGCTGGGTCGTTGGTGAATGGGGTCAGCTGCTGAAAGCGCCTGGGATCCAACTGTTCTCCACTGGGAATCGGCTCTTGCTACGCCCTGTGTTATGAGCAATTTCATGTGGAGGGGGAGGTGATTTGCATTCTGATGGGGTTAAGAGGTCAGGTCAAAGAACCGTGCATCTCACCATTCTTCTAGCACAGGAAGGAATGCTTGTGACTCATTTATACATTTCCCGTAAATATTCATAGCAATCATGTATCTGTAGAGACACATGTATATCTTTACTCTATGAGTACAGTTAAAATGCATCCATCTCTACATTGAAAGAACTAATGTTTACCGTGCTCACACAAATGGTATGCAACTGGACTTCACATTGCAGGATAGAGTGCAGAAGGATGCCTGTGCTGAAGCAGAGGAGCGAGGGTGGAGGCTACTGCGAGCATTTTCTCCGGTCACTTTTTAAGTCCTCCACTGCTGTGACACTGGGATCTTACTGTCTGCTCCTTCAGTAGTGCCTCTGATTGGCAGGCTACTAACACTTCTTTTCATGTTATCCAATTAAAAGTTTCTGTGTGTGTATATATATATACTATAATATTATCATAAGATACTTTATTATTATAAGATATTATATATATAATATAGCAATTAAAAATAGAAAAGGAATCCAGGTGGCTCAGTGATTAAGCAATCAGCAGGCAGTTGTTCAAACTGCACAGCCAATCTTCTGGGGAAACATCCAGCAGTCTGCTTTCGTAAATACGATCGCCTAGGAAATGCTATGAGGCTCTTCTACTCTGCCCCATAGGGTTGCTATGAGTCAAACTGGACCCTGTGACTCCCAGAGACTTGTCTGCAAACAAGCAGCCGTCATCCAAGTGAGGCTTCAGTTCAGCCCACATGGAAGAAGAACACCAGCATGGGCAATTCAAGAATTGTAAATGTTAAATCCAAACCCAGAGGAGGGTTTGGTTAAGAGTTTAAATTCTGAACACCCCATTTCCAGAAGGCTGCAGATGAGTGTGAAAGCCTCAACCCAATTTTCCGGGTCCCCATGCAGATGAAGCCTCTGATTAGGAACCTCGTTACCAGAGAGCGTACACTGCAGGATGTATTACTGCCATTTCAGTTAGGTCCAAATATGATGCCTGTCACCGAGCTACCCCTGGACTCAATTTCTAATTGCTCCAATTTTTAATATTTTCTCCTTTGTTTTGAAGTTTCTCTCTATTTTATTGCATCATTGTTGTTGGGCCATTTATATTCTGTCTTGATTTTGTATTATTTTCTGAACATGAAACTCAGATTAGTAAACCTATAAAGACAATTGGACTAATAGATTCAAAAGGACATGGCAGGGGATGCTGGCAGAAAATGGGTAGCTAACAAAAATGGGTACAAGGGAGAAGACGTAACTGGGACATAATTGTGGTGGTGAGTGCATAAATCTATTAATGTGATTCAACTATTGAGATGTGTGATATATGAATTGTATGTGGGTGAAATTAGTAAAAATAAACAAATTATTTTTTAATTGACTGATGACATTTTAGTTTAAAGTGTTGTACATGTATATATATATATATGTATATATATATACATATATATTGAAATAGGCTGATTTTTCAAAATGCTTCTCTTTTATTTATTTCAAATAGAAGCCCTGTTTCATTATTATTGATTCATTTAATGCTTACTATATGACAGGCTCATTAAGCCAGTATTAGATTACCCAATATGTAAAGTAACCAGAGGCTTACTAGTACTTACTTCCTAGTTTATCGTGAGCAATTTCCATCTCGTGCCACATCAGAGATCCCGCTTCCAGGTATGGCTGTCTGCCTTCTCTCTCTCAAACCCAAAGTACCTTCTCACAGAATCAAAACCTCTTTAAATCTACAGTTCCTGTCAGGGAAGGAGTACCCAGTAATCAAGTAAGCATGGGCTTATTTCTGCTTACCTCCTAATCTGTACTGAATGAACAATTTCCTATGCGTCTCAGGGTAAAAGCCATGTAAAAATGTTCACTACAAATTAGTAAATCGCACCAGTAAACCTGTGCTTACCTTGCTGATTGGTTAATCCGACCATATGCCCTCTGCAGCATATGCCCGTTGGCTTATTTACTCTTGCCAGTGCCTCATGGGGGCTGCACTATGAATATACCCATTTTCAAGGGTAACATTGAATCTATGTTCAGCAATCTTCTCATAATCACGTGCAGACACATTCCACGATGCCCACTGAACAGGAAACGCATCATTTCAAAGATGCTACAAAGGTGGGGCCTTAGGAAAGAGGAAAGGGCATCTAGTGCTTTAGATCTTTGTGACTTATGTTTGAAACACAGCTCCCACTGGCTAGGGACACTTACTTAATGTGAAAGGGCCCCTCGTGCCCTAAACCTGACACTCACTCTATAGAGCAAATTCCTGCTGGGTTATTTCCCCAAGGACATGTTCATTTTACAACCAGTCTTCCTTCTCAGCTCTAGCACTGGGCCTGTGAACAGTAGCAGAGCAGGACTCCGAGATTTGAGATTGGTGAATTCCCTGTGCACCTGAAACATTTCCCTTCATTTCTTTGGCTTTCGTTTTCACACCCCTGGAATGAAGCACTGACAGATGCCCGAGCAAAACCACCAAGCACAGGCGGGCTCCAGTTTCAGATAAGATTATTCACAAAGACAAAAGTCGGGAACATTTAACAAATGCGAGTGCAAGAAACCAGTTCCGCCTACCAGGGGCAGGGAAAATAGATTGCAGTGTCAACTTAATCAATGGTTAATCGCTGTACTTTTTCAGTGGTTGAACCTTATTAGGATTGAGGCTGCATCGCCCGGCTGAAAATCAATCTGGAATTTTTCAAACAGCTGCAAGCTGCAGAAATACAATTGCAAATACTTTGATGACCTCTCTAAGCACCTTGGGAAACCCCAAGCAGAGCTAAATGGAAATGGTACAGAAATACGCCCCTGGCTGGGGCTCAGCAGCCGAAAGAGAAGATGCGGAAGCCAGCAAAATGTCTGGCCAGATTCCAAATCCAGGGTGAATTGACTGCACTCGGGGTGGGAGGTCACTTCTGAAGATGCAGTGACTGAACACGGGGCAATGAAGGTTAAAGTTTCTCAATAGGGAAACTGACTTCAGGCTAAGGGCGGAATAGCAGAAGCTATACCAGAAGCACCAGGCTTCTCGTCTGACCTGACCTAGCATCTAGAAATGGCTTCAGGGACGATATGGATTACTGGGACAAAGAAAACGATGCAACAGGACAGTGATAGATGAGCAGACCTGAAGAGGCAAACGAGTGTCTTCAAGATTATCTGGCCAGACAAGAGCAAATACTGGGATAGGCCTACTTGTGCCGTCTCATTCAGTTTGTGTCTGCAGGCAAGAGGAACACCTTGTATGAAAAAGGGTATGGCTGACAGGAGAAGCCCCAAATCCATTTGCACAGTCCCTCCATGGATTAAGCCTCCAGTGAATTCCCTGAGACAGAGATGTGGATGTTAACAGGGAGGTGAATGTTATCAGACAGAAAGCGTTATAAAATCAATGATTGCAGAGGCAGTTAGGTTAAAATATACCAACTTATCATTTGACCTCCCTTTTGATCCATTTTTAATTGATTCCTGTTTTTAGTATTTTCTATTTTTGTTTCTATTAACGTTTACTCTGTTTTATTTGTCATCATAATTGGGGCGTTTTGTTTGTTCATTTCTTGATTTCTTTTTATATATTTTTCTGTGTATGAAATCTAGGACAGGCAAATCTATAGAGCTAGTAACAGGATTAACCTAGGGACATGCCAATGGAGGTTGGGGGAAATGGGGAGCTAACACCAATAACTATAAGAAAGAAGAAAGCATTCTAAAATAGATTGTGGTACTCATTTCAAAATTCTTCCTCACGTGATTGAACTATTAAATTGTATGGCATGTGCATTGTGTGTCACCAAACAAAGAAAGAAAAGAGCAAAGTGTCTCCACAGCCGTACACAGAGCACATTCCCAAACAAGTAATAGAAGTATGGGTGGGAAAAGGAACACATGAATTTTGGGGAAGAATAAGGACATTCAAAGCCAGTGAGATGTAAGAGTAGATCCAGACGCCACCATGTAGTATAGGAGTCGACCAGCTTCCTTCTCAACTCCTACAAATGCTAACAGGTTAACACTTCCCCTCTTTGAGATTTATTAAAACATTCTATGAAGTAATTATATGCTGAGCACATAATACATTGTCCCCAATGATAAATGCTGTGTTATTAATGTTCGAGAGAAGAAAAACTTGGATGTAGAATTAGTTCATAATCCTTACCCAAAGAAAATTTCTCCAATTAGTTGGCATTTTAATGGAATTAAAAGATAATGGGATTTTCCCAACAACTTTTTCTTAAATAAATCATTTTATTGGGGGCTCATATAACTCTTATCACAATCATACATTCATTGTGTCAAGCACACTTGTACATGTGTTGGCATCATCATTTTCAAAGCATTTTCTTTCTACTTAAGCCCATGGTATCAGCTCCTCATTTTCCCCCTCCCTCCCTCATGAACCCTTGATCATTACAAATTATTATTATTTTTTCATGTCTTGCACTGTCTGGTGTCTCCCTTTGCCCCCTTGTCTGTTGTCCATCCCCTTGGGAGGGGGTTATAGGTAGGTCATTGAGATCGGATCCCCCTTTCTCCCCCCACCTTCCCCTCCCCCTCCTGGTATGGCTACTCTCAATATTGGTCCCGAGGAGTTTATCTGTCCTGGATTTCCAGCTCTTTTTGAAGCCCCTTACTGTACCTCATATTAACTTGCAGTCTTAATTAACTAGGGAATTGGTGATTCACTAGGAAAGTTCACAGGAATGTAGACATACTGAAAACTTGTGAATGCTGTGATTCTGTAGAACATTTTGTTAGTGTAGGTTTATTGAAAAAGTATTATCGGTAATTTTTAATAAGCTATTGGGTTGCTAGCCAAGCATCTTCAGACAATGTGGTGGGTCCAGCACCGCATCAGAGGCCACATAAGTGATCCAGGGCAATCTTCTTGGGGGAGACTCTTGAGTTAAAGGAAGAGGCTCGGGGTCATTCCTGTCTATCAGCAAGAGAGACTAAGATTCTGTAACCATTCAACACACGTAGAATAAATGAACGAATAGAGGAAGAGTACTGTTACCCAGAAGCCACATAACTGACTGGCTTTAAGTACGTTCCAACTGTTTTTGCATTGCTATGATATTCTAAAATGTAATCTGGCCAATGATACATAGAAGATACACGGAACTAAGTACCTGTCCATCTCATATTAATAATCTTCCTATAGGGCTCTGCAGAGCTGCTCCACTGGGCTTCTGGGGCTGTAAATATTCACCGATACAGACTGCCTCGTCTTTCTACACCGAGGGTCTGGTGGGTGCAAACCATCAACCTTTCAGGAAGCAGCCCAACCCTGAAGCCCCTGCACTACCAGGGTCCTTTGATTCAGAATTAACTTGGAGGCAGTGGGCTTGGATTTGGGGTAAGAACCCAAAGAATAGGTTTTACTTCTCCTCACCTTTAATGAGACTCAAGACTTCATCTGACAATGAAGAGGTGTGCTCAGTCCTGGACAGCTCCAGAATTGTGATTCGGGGGTTCCCTTATTAGATCTCATCTAAGGACCATTATTAATAGTACCTGAAGTTCTAAAACGAGCTCAATATTTTTTATGATAGATCTTCAAGAAATTGGTAGAAAATAGAAAAAGGATCACCGATTTTTTTCCCATGAAATTTTTAAAGCAAAGGAGCCCTGGTGCCGAAGTGAAAAAAAGCCACACTTTAGGAGAAGCATGAGGATTTCTGCTCCTGTAAATATTTCTCCAGAAAAGCAAATGCACGGCCACATCCTGGCAACCCCTATAGGACAGAGTAGAAGTGCCCTGTGGGTTTCCAAGACTGTCCCTCTTTTTTTTCCAATCATTTTATTGGGGGCTCGTACAGCTCATCACAATCCATCCATCCATCCATCGTGTCAAGCACATTTGTTGCCATCATCATTTTCAAAACATTTTCTTTCTACTTGAGCCCTTGGTATCAGCTTCTCATTTTCCCTTCCCTCCTCCCTCCTCCCTCCTTCGTGAACCCTTGATAATTTATAAATTATTATTATTTTTTCATGTCTTACACTGACCGCTGTCTCCCTTCACCCACTTCTCTGTTGTCCATCCCTTGGGAGGGGGTTATAGTTAGATCATTGTGATTGGTTCCCCCTTTCTTCCCCTACCTTCCCCTTACCCTCCTGGTATGGCTACTCTCAATATTGGTCCTGAGGGGTTTATCTGTCCTGGATTCCCTTGTTTCCAGCTCTTTAATGTACCAGTGTACATGCTCTGATATAGCCAGATGTGTAAGGTAGAATTGGGGACATGATGGGGGGGAGAGGGTAGGAAACATTAAAGAACTAGAGGAAAGGTGTATGTCTCATTGGTGCTATACTGCACCCAGACTGGCTCGTCTCCTCCCCATGACCCTTCTGTAAGGGGATGCCCAATTACCTACAGATGGGTTTTGGGTCTCCACTCTTCATTCACATTGAAATTTTTTTGTTGTTCTGGGTCTTTGATGCTGGATACCTGATCTGATCGACACCTCATGATCACACAGGCTGGTGTGCTTCTTCCTTGTGGGCTTTGTTTCATCTCAGCTAGATGGTTGCTTGTTTATTTTCAAGCCCTTAAGACACCAGACACTATATCTTTTGATAGCCAGGTACCATTAGCTTGCTTCACCACATTTGCTTATGCACCCGCTTTGTCTTCAGCGTTCATATTGGGAAGGTGAGCATCATGGATCCTCTGTCTCCCCAGGAGCTGATAGTAGTTTCAAACTGTTGACCTTGTGGTTAACAGCCCAGCTTGTAAACCACTATGTCACTAGGGTGCCTTACAGTTTTGAAAACCCATAGGGAGCAGTTTCACCCTGTCCTATAAGGTCATTGTGACTCAGAATCAATGTGACTTTAGTAAATGAATGAAAAGTTGTTTTTGATGAAAAGAGCACAATAACCCAATCATCTTCAAAACTCACCACCATTTAGATAATGCCCACTCATAGTGAACTCATAGGACAGGTTACAACTGACCCTGTGGGTTTCTGAGGCTATACGTCTTTACAAGAATAGAAAGTTTCCTATTGGAGCAGATGATGGGTTAGAACTACTAGCCTTTCAGTTAGTTACCCAAGACATAACCATATTAAAACCAAAAACAATAAACAAAAACAACACTCACTGTCACGGAGTTGATTCCAGGTCACAGCGATCCTAGATCAGGATAGAATCGCCCCTGTGGGTTTCAGAGACCAACTCTTGACAGCAGGTAAAAGCCTCGTGTTTTCCACAGGAAAAAGCTGGTGGTTTCAAACTGCTGACCTTAGAGTAGCCAGTGAGTAACCACTATATGGCCAGGCCTCCAAGAAAGTGCTTGTTGAATTGAAAGCATAGTGTAATATAAAGCTTCTAATTTGTGTGTTAATTTAGTCTAAAGTGAAGTTCCGCGGTGGTACACATGGTAAGAGGCTGGGACTCTAAGCAAAGACTAAGCTTGTGTCTGCCCAGAGGCACCTGAGAGAGAGGGCCCTGTGACCTAGTTCTGAACATTTGAAAACCCCATGAAGCACATTTCTACTTTGATACACATGCGGTCAAACTATAAGTCAGAGTCAACACCCTGGAAAGTGGTTATATTCATAGATCTATATCTATATAAATTTTTAACACGCGAAATTCTATTTCTCCCAAGCAACTTTCTGAAAGGCTCTTTCAACTTTTCAACCTGATGCTTTGTTGCCAGTCCGTCGTGTCAGCAGTGCTCTGTGGAGGGAATTTCATCTAAATGCTTTTAGTGCTTGGCTCTTACATGTGAACCGTGGGGTTGTTATAGTTGACAAAACCCCCAAATAGCTTTATGAAATACCGACGCTTATTCCCCTTCAAATATGTAAAGTTCATAGTTTACTTCCAGTTTTTGAGGAGTATATTTAGCAATTCTCTCTGAATCCATGTCCATCTTTGTATCCCTCTAAGTTCTCTTCCTAGAATTTTCTACTTCCCAAAGGGGGACCGTGACTTACATAAGTATTTATAAAGAAGATGTCACTGGATGCCTGGCCTCCTATCAGTCCTAGTTTTTAAAAGGAGCTCTGCTGGCCTAGAGGGTGATGAGGTGGGCTACTTACCACAAGGTTGACAGTTCAAGCCTACTAGACGAAATGAGACTTTCTGTTCCTGTAAAGATTTACAGCCCTGAAAACTATGGAGCAGTTTGACTCTGTCCTGTAGGATCACTGCGAGTTGGAATCAATTAGATGGCAGTGAGTTTGTTTTTGTTTTTAGTTGTTGGTTTGTTTTAGTTTTTTTTTTTCTCTTCCCCAGCTCTGGTTTTCAAGGAATCAAGAGGTTAGCGATCAATGGCCACTACCATGCTTTTGAGCTGCGCAGCCTAAGAGCTCATCCACATGCCGCCGTAGCCCCTTTAAATGACAGTAGAGCTGCTTTCATTCAATCCTTAAATTTGCAGACAAAGAAGCAGGCCTAGATGAATTAAGCAATTCCCCAAAACCATTCTGTTTATCTATTGAATTAAATAAACTATCTTTCCTAGTGGTCTAGCTGGTTATGTGTTGAGTTCCTAACTGTAAGGTCAGCAGTTCCAATCCAGCAATCACTCTATGGAAAGAGTTGAGGTGTTGTCCAGTTGAGTTACAGCATCGCAAATAAACAGGGACAATTCTACCCTGACCTATAGGATCCCAATGGGTCTGAATCAGCCTCATGGAGTTTGAATTTAGTGTTTGAGTTTGCTTTTCCCTAATATAACAGCAAGCTCCTCAGAATGTTGTGCATTCATTCAATAGATGTTATATTGGACACCTACTTTGGGGAGGGGGGAGAGTAAGATAGTAAAATAAATGACAACAATAATAGCATTAATAGTATCTACTGAGTATTTACTATGTCCCACTATTGAACAAAGCCCTTTTATATGTAAGCCTCTCATGATACTTAGAAGACCCAATTTTAAAGTTAAGAAAAGCATGGTCCAGGAATGCTGGAAAATAGGAAGTGCTAGAACTAGGATTTTAATTCAGATCCGCACGGGTTCTACTACCGATTCCTTAAGGATATGGGTCTGGTCTACAATGGAAGCATAGGAGAGTGAGTCAAATAGTATTGCTAAAAATCACAGAAGCATTCCTTAAGCAAAAATGGAAAACGTGAAGCCATAGTTTCTTGACATATCACCATCTATGAACTTCAGAAGGTGTTTCTATTTCTCCTGAACGTTCCTAAAGGATCCGGTGTTCCTAACTTTATACCACTTCAAAGCAGTAGTTCTGGCATCTTTCAGGAACTCAAATCATATTCTTGGAAATTTGTTTTCAAGATTTGGACACAAAAATGAAGTCTGAAGGGGTAAGATCAAGGCTATAAGGTTGAGATGATAAGTTTCCCCAAGGAAATTATCTCATAGGACAGACCTTATGATACTTGAAAAATGAACAGGTGCATGGTCATGATGAAAGAATAATTAACGAGCAAAATTTCTGACCCTTTTTCATCAATGACATTTTCAATTTTTTAAAAATTCTTCATAATTGACCCCTATAATTTTCTTATGTCCCTCAAGAAAATACATCAAGATTATTTCTTGGAAATGCACCC
>NW_022105611.1:1832965-1839191 GCF_000313985.2 Echinops telfairi | reverse complement strand
CCACCACCACCCCCACCATACACAAACAGCTGTGGGTCCCTCTGAGCTCACCTCTTTGCCTTGTAATGAACCGGCCCCAGTAGATCCCAGGAACCAATGAAATCAACTCAATGGCAGTGAATTTGGTTTGGTTTGGTTTGGAGTGAGACTTGTCTATGGCCACCCACTGATACGGAGACATCTTTAAGTAAGGTTTGTTTGGAGTGCGTGTATACTTGTATGAATTGGGACCCTGGTAGCATTGTCTTTTTTATTTACCTTATAGCTCAAACCCTGCATTTATGTGACCTTCACTTAATACCAGGGTTATTGTTTAGCAATGGTGCATATTCACATAAATAACGGAATGGCCCTAGCTACTGAACCAAAAGGACAGTGAGATCACAGTCTAGGTTTACAAAGACTAGTGGAAGCCAAACTGTAGACATTAATAATAATAATACACCATTTAATATGTATCTTTCCGTGTGTGTGCTTTGTCCGTCCATTCTAACCATCACAGTGTGGACTGCAGGCAAAAGCCCAGACTACAGAATTCTGAGGATAAAAGGTCAGTCCAGAGCTACTTAGGCTAGAGAACTTAGACTTCCACAATACATGCTGCTCTTTATATTACCCCCGATTAAAACAAGAAAGTTATACTATATAATCACCAAGACCCCTTCTAGCTCCAACAGTCTGGTTAACAATTGTGCACAGGAGGTGAAGTAACCTGCAAGTAGCCTTTTTAGGGTCAGTGTGCTCTTTTAAAAACTACCCCTGCTCCGTAGTTCTTTTGCATAGTGTTTTCTAGACACCAGACTAACTGGGAATAACTGATTTTGATGCTTGGTGTGTGACCATTAGAGCATGAAAGGCTATGAGCCCAGATTTGGTACCAGATGACCCTGGGCTCCTATCTTTGTTTTATCAGTATTTAACTTCCTGGCTCTCCGGAACAGGGACTGTTTAAGTAGACCGGACAGCAGCTTTTCTCGGACACATTTTCTCTAGCTAAGACATGAAAGAAGGGTAAAGAATAGCACATTAGGTGATGCATGAAGTAATAAACTAAAACAATAGTAACGATAGGACGGTGGGGTTTAATATCCAAATAAAGAAGAAAAATTAATAGGTAGTAAGAAATCAAGTTCATATCCATAAAAGAATTTAAATAGCAGCTGAACAATGAATTTTTGAAAATAACAAAATTGGAATTCAGCCACCAGATAAGAGTGCAGCTAGATAATTTCCAAGATTTTTTCTGACATTTATAGTCTATGACCCTAGGAAGTATGAAAGAGATTTATTTGTTCAATGCCATCACTGCAGGACCAACATGTGAATTTAACACAAGAATCCTTTATGGTTAGAGTCACCAAATGAAAAAGTGTGGTCCCACTCTATCAAGGTACTATGGATAATACTTAGAATACCATTTTATTGTTCTGTTTTACTATCTATGGTGTTTGTCTCCTACTTTGGAGAACAGACAGCTCCACCTGTCATTCATTCACTCAGTGTCCTATGCCGTGGCCTTGTACTTGTGTGTGTGTGTGTGTGTGCGCGCGTGTTAGATAAAATAATCCATGCTTGAGAGCTATCCAGGTGGCCCCACGGAGTTCCTAATTCAGGAACAGTTCACAGTTCACGAAATCTTCGATTGCCACCTTGAGAATCATACTCTGGGTAAACAGACCTGTCAGTGGAATGAACTGCCTGCAGTTGGATTCAATATTCTTTCAATCATTGAATAAACCTTACTGTTTTCCTTCTACATGGTAGGCATGGTACAAGCCACTGGAAGTAAAAGAGCTACTTGCAATCAAACTTATTTACCACAACTTCTCACCATTAGTGTTGTGATCGATAATAGGTCACATCTGGATATCTGTATTGGCAATGTCAGGACTGAGGGATAATCTCTGAAGTCAACACAGAAAAGAGATGTGATGTCCACAATAAGAGCACATGGGTGATGTCAGGGCTTCAAACAGGTTCATTCAGATTCACCGAGAGTTATTATGACAATGTAGATTTTGATTCAGCATATCTAGGCTGGAAATGCAGTTTTTAAGTTGTGAGCTGAACCAGAATTAACCACCTCAAAGTTCTAAATGTATTCTCTACCAGGTGTATAATTCTTCTGACACTTTAAAGGAAATTGTGAGAGGTTTAGTAATAAATTATCCAGGAATGAAACAACCAAGTTTACAACATGTCTTTTTTAAGGTCAATTGCTTAGACTGTGTTTTGGATCCTGTTCATTTCTCCTGGAAGATCACCCAAGTGAACATACAACTCAAAATTCTCTCCAGGAAGGCAGTGGGCCCGTCTCCAATGGTTATCTCACCCTCTATCCCTCTCAAGAGACATCCCTTTGCGTGACTCCGGAAGAACTAAGCCTGCAATGGCAATGATAGTAATAGCAATAATAAAAACTGTGCTACATATTGCCCAGTATACAATAATACTCCACATCATTGCTACACTTCTAAACTCTGCTCTACCAAAAGGGTTGAGAGACTAAAACTGGTATTTCCTAGTCTTCTCTTCCTCTGGTGTTTATATTTGATAATGAATTAATTGCATAATATTTGGAAAATATAAAATAAAATAAGAAGTCATCATCTCCAGCATTATGTCTTTTATGGGCATTAATACATAGAGCAATTTATGACAAGCTTGCTGACAGTTGCTGGCAGCTGAGACCACAAGAGGGGACATCCCTGTGATTGCTGAACACCGGTGTTTTCTGATATCCAACAGTGGTCTTCTTCATTTTCTGTCCCTAAGCTCTTCCAAGATGCAAAAGACCCTCTCTCTCTGTTAAATCCCTTCCTACTTGAAATAACTAAATTCGATTTTGTTTTCCTGCCTAAACTGGATGAAAAGAACTAACTCGAATAAATACCTCACAGTGAAAGAGTGTTTCACTATTTTCCATGTATTCTTCTAAGTGCCTTCCGCATATTTTGTCATTTAATCCTCAGATATATTTTTAGCTTTACTTTTTCAGATAAATAACTTTCATAAGGTCACATAGAAGCCGAGTGGAAAAACTGAAAGGTGAGGTGCATCTTAAATACAAGCAAAGCCAGTAGGGATGAGAAACGTTATCTAGAAGAATGACACACAGCAATGATAAGCATCCTGACATGATAGATGGCAGGGTAGCCTAGGCAGAGGTGCAGGAAAAGTTTCAAAACTGGGAGGTTTGGGAATATCCAGGTAAGCAAACATGGAGTAAGAATCAGTGCAGTCTGCTAACTTGAAGCAAGGTACCAACTGATGACATTCAAGGTCAAGACTACATATTCCAGAAGGGTTCGTTTTAACTATGACAAGTTTCTGTCTTGAGGGAGCTTAAAACACATGTGACCTAGCAAAGCAAGGACTCAGTATGGTGCTATGACTAGAACACATATGTTTAAAGGGTCAGAGTAGAGCAACGTCCATTAGAAGGTAAAGCTTCAAAACATTAAATGTGATGTTATGCCAACCCAGGTTCTAATCTAACCCCTCTGAAAGCATTCTGGGATTACATGAGAATTGTCATCATGTGGGTTTAGAAATGGGTTATAAGAAGTCTCAACATCAGAGTGAGAAGCAATGAAAAGGAACGGGAGTTTGGTCATTTATCATTATTTTACCATTCTGCTGTCTTTTTCTTTGCCTCTTGAGCCACTCTGCTTTGTTGTAGAAAGTCCTATAGCCACAAAAGAATTAGGGGGTGAGAGCTACCAGGGACATGTCTTATATAGGGTTGTTTAAATATCCACCCACGTGGCTTATTTGAGAAGAGCTCTCGGGATAAGGAAATGAGAGAAGCAAGATCATGAATGAAGGAAAATGTTATCTGGTCTCAGGGATGAGCCCCACGTCGCAGTGGAGTTCTGGAGAACAAATTGCCCCACAGAATTCGTCCCGCATTATGATCTTTTATATTCTAGCAGTGAGTCAGGACCTGAAGATTGTCTTCAAGTGGTGGTTGGGGGTGCATGTGTTTAACTTCCAAAATCGGTGGCTCCTTTTTTTGACTAAGGACATTTCCCAAAGGTATGAGTAGTGAATCATTCTCAACCAACTCTCTTAACACATGTGCTTTGGATGCTCTGTTTGACACTAAAGATCAAGCAAAGTTACCCTTGACACTCACTACAGCCGCCCCCTTGTACTTCCTGGATGCACTTATTTTTTTACATGAAGTTCACTCCATCCAGAATTTTTATGGATGACAATTTCGTGGAAATCTTAATCCTGTGGTTGAAATAGAACCTATGGAGGCTACTTAACACCTCAGACTTTAAGCACATACTTCAGGTTTCCCTCCCCTATTCCCAGTACTTATCCTCATTGGGCTAGGCCAAATTATCATATTTAAGGGGCCTGAAGCCCTGGTTAAAAAAAAAAAGAGGGGGCGGGATTTAACTGATTCCTTTGGTGGTATGTTATGGCTTCTTTATGCCCCCACCCCACTCTTTCTCTCGGTGACTCTCTCTCACCTCCTCTCTATTGCTTCTCCTCTTTCAAAGGTACATGGTTTTCCAATGTAGTAAATAGGAAGACATGTCCCTCAACACTCTCTCAAGGGCACTCAGGAACAGGGCCACGGCGGAGTGCACTTGTTCTTCTTAAGGGAATCCGTTGATTCAGACACCTAGATAAGCTGTGTGCAATAGAACGAAACACTGCCTGATCCTAACTCACCTTCACAATCATTGCTCAATGTTTGAGCCCCTTTTTGCAGCTACTTTGTCAAATCTATGTTGTGAAAGTTCTTTCTGTCTTCTCTTGCTGACCCTCTCCTTTATCATACATAATGTCCTCCTCTAAGGACTGGTCCCTCCTGATACCAAGACCAAAACACATGAAATGGAAGGGGGCCCTCCAGCTTCTAAAAGCATTCTGGCTGTACTTCTGAGACTTTGCTCCACTCTGGCAAGCCCAGGTATCTTCAATATTGTTTACCAACACTATAATTTAAAGGCTTTAATTCTGATTCAGTCTTCCTTATTCACCGTCCAGCTTTCCCATGTATATTACGACATTAAAAGTACCATCACATGGATTTGACATCCTGAAACATCGTTTTTTTTGAACACTTGAAAGGGGTCTTTTGCACCTGATTTTTGGTGATTAAATACATTGTTTGACTGTCGCTTTCATGGGCATTGATTGTGAATCCAAATAAAATGAAATTCTTGGTAACTTCAATTTTTCTCTGCATTATGATCATCATGTTGTTTATTGGCCCAGTTGTGAGGATTTTTGTCTTCTCTGTGTTGAGCTGTAATCCAAACTAAATGGCATAGTTTTGCATCATAACCAGCAAGTGCTTCAAGTCTTCTTCGCAGTTAGCAAGCAAGGGTGTGTTATCTGCATATTATAGTTTGTTAATGAGGAAACCTCCAACCTGCATGCCAAGTTATTCTTCATAAGGACACAGATTCCGTAAGGCTGCCGAAAGGTACGGCTTTGACACAACTAGTTCCTGATTGTAGGCATGCATTGCCCCGTGGTTCTGTTTGAACAACAGCCTCTTATTCTATGAACACAGTTAAAAGTTAGGGAAATTCCATGATTGAGAGAGCCTGTCCATAGTTTGCTATAATCCAGATAATCAAATAACTTTACACAACAAATAAGACATAATTAAACATCTTTCCGATATTCTTTGCTTTCAGTCAAGATCCATCTTACATCAGCAATAATACCCCTCATTTCACGTTCTCATTTGAATCTGGCTTGACTTGCTGGCAGTTCCCAGTGTAAGTACTGCTTCAATTAAAAATATATCCATTCAGCATAATTTTACATGTGTGGTATTAATTTTATTGTTAGATAATTTCCACATTTCACTGCTCACTTCTTTTTGAAGTGGGTACAAATATGGATCTATCCTAAATGGGTGGCCAAGTAACAGACTTCCAAAATTGGGGGTACACACAAGTGAGTGATTCCATCCTTGCTTCCATTTATGGAGACGTGTCAATTGATGTTCCAACAATCCCACGAGCCAACTTAACAAAAAGCATTGATTTTTTTCTTCAGTTCGTTCAGCTTGAGAAACGTTAAACATATTCTTTCCTTTGGGTTTTCTAACTTCAGGTGGTTGCACATTTCATAACATTTTCATTTGTTTTCTCAAGCTGCTCTTTGAAATCTTCTGTTCAACTCTTTAGCTTCATTGTTCCTTCCTTCTACTTCAGCTACTCTATGTCCAAGGGCAAGGTTCAGAGTCTCT
>NW_022105611.1:1828473-1831056 GCF_000313985.2 Echinops telfairi | reverse complement strand
GCCCACACACAGGTATAAATAGTTCAGGAGCTGTGTGTTGTCCTTCACGGGTGCTTTTCTTCAAAACACGATGTCTTGTCATCCCATCACTCATCTGTTCTATAGTCGATAGTGTTCACTGTTTCAAATCGATTCTTAAACTGGTTTCTCTATTCAGAAGGGAGATATATATATATATATGTTATCATATCTTGCCTGCTGTAACTTGTTTTAATTTTCTTCAGCTACTTGGAACTTGTATATGAACAGTTCATCTGTTTTGGAGACCATCCTCTGGCCTTGTTCTGATAATAAGCATATCCATCTTCTCTTTCCGTAGGTGTACCAAATTTGGTTCCTTTTTATTCTATCCAACAGGGTTTATGCATATAGTCCATGTTTATGCTGTTGAAAAAAACTCTTTGCAATGGCTAATTTGTAGATCTGGCAAAATTCTCTCAGCATTATTTCTATCACAAGGGTCATATTTCCCACTAATCCTTCATTCTAACTACTAATCCTTCAACTTCTGTATCCCAATCATGACTAATTATCAGTGTATCTTGAGTGATTGATCAATTACAGACTGCAATGTTAGTAAAAATTTTAAATTTATTCATCTTTGGCATTATTGGTTGCTGTGTAAATTTAAATAACTCTCATATTAACTGATATTCATTGTAAGTGTGGATACTCTCACTGACATCATTGTGCTTCAAGATAGATCTTGAAATGTTCTATTTGATGATAAATGTGACAACATTATAGTATAGTAATTGTCCATCTATGGCTTTTACCCACTCATCAAGTCATGACACAAACTCAGGTTTTTCCTCCTGTATCAGGTAGTCCTCAAAAATCTCCACCATGAAAGCATAAGTGAGAAATAAGAGAGTGGTATGTGCACAAGAATGCGAATTTTGGGGGGCCTCCTTGCTAGAGTCTACTTGTATCCAATGGACTTTCTCAAGCCAGATTCAGGATGTAACACTTTGATTTATAATAAAGTGCTCCTAGGGTTCCTCATTTTTATGTCTTGTAAAATCTGACAGACTGTACCCCCGGCCAGCAGCAATTTCATTACTCATCGTCAGATAACCAGTTCATTCCAGGCTCAATGTAATATCAAGGAGTACTTTACAATAGTACAGCAGTCACTGCTGTAAATGGCATGGCTTTATTTCAGAACCACAAAGTTATGTGTTGAATTTCCTATTGTGACTGTTAGACTCTAAATAGCATTATTTTGCTCCCAACCCAAACTAGAAGCCTTCCACATCACTATGAGTAGAATATGCTGCCCTCAAAAGCCAAAGAGGGCTATCAAGTACTGGGGGTCAAAATTTAAAAAGGGCAATTAGCTTCTTCTTGTTCTTTGTTAGGCACTGCCACTTGAACTCTGCCATCATGTCCAGAACCCTCTCACCCGTATTGCAAATAGAAAGCCCCATTCTAAAAGGGGATCTTCTATTGTCCGCACTGTCTATAGAGAAGAGCCACTATGAGATTTCAGTGTTGTCCGCACCCTCTCACTAGTGTGTCCCTAATTCCCTGATGGAGTGGGACCTGAGTTTGTCTGTGGACCGAGGTCAGCAGGTGGGTTTTCAGTCTTCTTTAGTAGTCCCATACCAGCATGCTCACTTCCCCGGGCATTTTTGTTCTGCTATCTACAGCATGCCACACCTATCCTGGCATCTCTGTTTTGTCTAATGTGGGCCACTGCTTATCGCGAAGCATTGAAGAGCCAGTGGGCACTCAAAATATGCAAAGCTTTGTATCACATGAGAGGACTCTCCATATTGCTAAACTCTCCATTATTCCGTTTTAAACTTATGGCCAATGATCTGGCATTTTAGGGCCTGCTTACAAGGATGTTTTCCAGTTCCTGACTATTAGCATAGTCCTGCAGCTAGTTCCTCAAGTAATCCCTTGCCTGAATTAATAGCTCTAGACTTCCCCCAAGTTGTGCTATCATGATATTTGATCACACATGAATGCGTCAGGTGACCTGCAGAGAGCAGAGGTGGCGTTAAAGGACACAACTGCCTGATTTGAAAGCACTTCCTCAGACCATCTTCAAGGGAGTTGTCAGGTGGCAGACTTCTGTCTCCAACAAAGTGAAGGGAATGCTTATGAATCTAGAGTTCTAAGGATTACATGTCTCCAGGGGATCCACCCAGATATTCCTTCTATGTCTGTTTCAGAGATCTGCATTTTTTTTCCTAAAGGGAATTGATTTGGGCACTTAGGAATTATATAGGCTGATTTTAGAATTCTCTATAATTCTTCACTTTTCCAATTAGGTTCTGTGTCTTATCCTCAGATCTGTTTTCCCTGTAGCTGCAAGAGTTGAGGCATCCCTTTAAAGCAGCGGTTCTCAATCTGTGGGTAATGACCGCTTTGGGGTTGAGTTAGTCTGGGTACATTAGAGAAACAAATCCACAGAAACTCATGTATAAGAGAGAGTTTATATAAAGGTTAAGTGTACATCAAGAAAACATTCCCAACCCAGTGCTGCCCAAGCCCACAAGTCCAACATTAACCCATATGTCTGATACCAAGCCACAAAATCCTTCTCCATCTCACAGAACACACACTATGATG
>NW_022105611.1:1822958-1827383 GCF_000313985.2 Echinops telfairi | reverse complement strand
TGTGCATAGCTTCTCTGACAAGGTAGCTGTGTTAGGCAAGGTACTCTAAAGAAACACAACCAAGAAGAGTTAATACACTGGAAGTCCTTCAACTCATATGAGCTGCCAGGTCCAAGGTCAAGGAAGCAGGCAGAGGAGTCCTCCCTTGGGCAAGGCAGGCAGAGTCTGCCCACAGGCAGCAAACAGCAGAGTGGGTCAACAACAGTCAATCGCTCGGGAACTTAGTGAAGCAGGTTCAGATGGGATATAGAACTCAAGCAATGCAAGGTGAAAGGATCCATCAGCCTAAAGCTCAAGCAATGTACACACCAGCAGCATGGTGAAGCAGGTCTCAAAGGAGCCTCAAGCTCTAGCGACAGGATCCATGGGTTAGCTTGGCCCACTGGTGATGTAGCACACATGTTGAGACAGAGAACTACTAAAGCAGCAGCATGCTGGTCTGATCGCCAGAGAGTAAGAGAGATAGAGGTGGGCCTTATAGATCCATTTATCTCTTTGCCCTCCAATTAAACTGCTACCTGGTTATTCCACATATTCCTATTGGCCAGGTTGGCTCTCACAAGCCAAGGTTAGTTCTACAGAGAGGGGACAATGGTTCAGTGGTCAAGCAACCATTATATCAGGTGAAACAGGTAAAAGATATCTGGCATCCATTAAACATGAGAATAGCATTCTGCTCTACAAAATTAAAATGTTTCTGGTAGGATTATTCAATTACCAATCAATTTTTTAACATTTTAAAATAAATGAATATTGCTAAAGAAGTAGTTTTTTTGACAACTGAGAGGTGCCATTTCTGCTGGTAACATGAAGATAACAGAGGGTAATTCTAGGTAAATTTTAAGGTCCTTTTTATGCAATAAATATCATACCATACTTCAATGGTGAAGAGAGAAACTGGGGAAATGAATCAGGAAATTAAAAAAAAAGAAAAAGAAATGAACTCCTTAGAGAAAGGTATGGTTAGCCAGAGCATTGAGCATGGAAAATTCTGGGAATCTATGAACCCCAAAAGTTGTTCATTGTCTCAAATGAGTCTGCTCTAAATAAAAAATAAGGAAGCCATTAAAAATACAAAAGTGGAAACTCACAGAAGAAATTCCTAGGGAAGCAAACAGATCTCACCGGGATAATCTTCTCTCCCCACATATTCCATGTCTAGACTTTCCTTATACTGTCTTGAATATGTGCTAATTAAATTTCTGTAAAACAAGACACCAGAGAGTCAACTTTAATTCATGGTGACCCAGTGTGTGTCAGAGTAAACCTGTGCTCAGCAGGATTTTCAATGGGTGATTTTTGGAAATAAATCTTCAGGCCTTTCCCCCCGGGTACCCCTAAATGGACTCTAACCTTCAACATTGCAGTTAGCTAACCACATTGCCCATTTGCCTCATCTAGGGACTCCTTAAATATCTTGAGAGGTGGTTAAAATAAAAATCCCAGAGGGTTGTCACTACTTTAAATTCTATCAGAAAGCCTACAAATTTTAGGCTGAAATATTTTCAAAGTGTGTCCTTTCATGAACAAAGAAAGCCAAAGTCACCAGATTAGCCTTCATTTGTGTTAAGCCTATAATGTTAAGCCCTTCCTATTCATTGCTACCAACCCTGGTGATAGCCCATCCTTTGGCCGCATATCTTTTTATTCTGACTGCAGTGAGAGACATGAGCCCTGGTGGTGTAGTGGTTTCTCCTGTAAAGAATTAGCCTCTAAAACCCCTAGGGACATTTCTATCCTGTCCTATCAGATCTCTATGTCAGCATCAACTCAATGGAAGTGAGAAAGTTTGAAAATAGTAAGTGAAAGCCCACATTTGAGAATTCAAAGGAGGATGGGAAGAAATCTCTGCAGAGAGTGGAAAAGTCTTTCTGAATAGAAAATGCATGTCTCTGGAAACCAGTAAATGTCCTCTGTGTCTATAATTCATGGAGAGAGGAACACGCATGCAGTCCTCCTCACTCACTGAGCAGCCCCGCTCCATGATTCTGGGTCAAGCTTCGCCTGACCTGCAAGACATGCCCATATGTGATTTTTTATTTTGACACTACTGATTCAGCTTATTGGATAGACTGATGGAAGGGACTTTTATGGTTTAGCTAAACAGCTTCTTGTTTTATCAATTAATAAACAAAGGACAAGGGCAGAGAAGTGTCAGGCTTATTAATGGTAAACATGCTTATTAGTAGCAAAGGTGAGCCTACTCTTTGGATTGTCAGGTGCTATCAGTTCAGTTCCGATTCATAGCAACCCCTTGTACAAGGCAACAAAACACTGCCCAGTCCTGGGGATAAAACAAAGCAAGACTCAGTGCCATGAGTCGATGCTGACTCATAGTGACCCTGTACTATAGGGCAGGGGGAATTGCCCCCTGTGAGCCTCCAAGACTGTAAATGTTTACGTGAGTAGAAAACCCTGTCTTTCTCCCTTGGAACGGCTACTGGTGGTTTTGAATTGCCCACCTTGAGGTTAGCAGCCCAACCTGTAACCACTACGCTGTCAGGGCTCCTGAACTATGCTCATACCACTGCTATGTCTGAAACCATTCTTGCCAATCCACATTGTCAATCCATCTCATTGAAGGTTTTCCTCTTTTCCAGAGACCATCTACTTTCCCTAGTAAAATGTCTTTCTCCTGCACTGGTCCCTTCTTAGAAGTTGTTCAAATTACATAAGACAAAGTCTTGCTATCCTCCCTTCTAGGGAACATTCTAGTTATACACTTACAACACATACATATTTCTTCATTTTTCTAGTAGTGCGTGGTCTATCTAATATTCTACACCAACACCATAATCCAAAAGCATCATTCTTCCTCTGGTCTTCCGTATTCATCATCCACCTTTCATATGGATATGAAGTCATTGAAAATATTGTGGCTTGGATGTGATGAGCAATGTTACTCAAAGTGGTATCTGCATTTGAACACTTGAAAAACGTCTTTTGCAACAGATTTTCCCAATGCAATCTGTCTGTTTATTTCTTAAACCATGAAGTATCCCTTAGTTTTGTTCTAATAACGTCCTCTTGGTCTATGCACAGTTTCCTCATGAACAAAATTAAACCTTCTGGAATTTTCATTCTTAGCAATGCTGCCCATAAATTTCCATGATTCACATAGTCAAATGTCTTGGGTCGTCAATAAATCAAAGATAAATCTTTCTGGTGTTCTCTGCTTTTAGCTAAGATGCATCTAAGGTCAGCGATGATCCCTATCCTTCCATATTCTCTTTTGAATCTTGCTTAAATTTCTGGCAGCTCCTTGTCTATGTAGTACTGCAACCGATTGTAAATTATCTTCAGTGATGTCTTATTTGTGTCTGCTGTACTGACAGTGATGTTCTTCAGGATAGATCTTGAAATGTTCTTTGTGAGGATGAATGCGATGCTGTTCCTCTTCAGTTTGCCATCTCTAGCATAATAGACCTTAATGTTATGTTTGGCCAAGTTCTAGACAATTCTGTACCAAACGAAGCACAAAGACTCAAGAATCAGACTCCCAGAAGTCAAAGTGTTGTATGGTTTGAGGTAAATTAGGTAACCTCCCAATTTAATCTCACGTAAAATTGAAATAATTTTGTTGCAAACATAATGCATGTCCATGCATAGAATGGCTTAGAATAGGTCTGCCTAATGGTGAGTGCTCACTTCATATTAATCTCTAATGTTTTTATTTGGACAAAGGTTATGTGCCTCCAAATTTAATATTTTATTTAATGAAGAGGATTGGGTTGAAACTCTGTAATCTTCACTTTTAAGTTGGGACACTTTGGACCATGATTTAATGTTCTACAAATTGATTTTCCTATAGGAAAGCAAGAAATAATATTTCCCTCCCCATAAAACTATGTTAAAACAAAAAGTAATGACAGTAAAACTCCTCGCATCTGAGAAACACAAAATAATATTCTACTCCATCCCACTTCACAACCTCCTTCCTGTAACACTTTGATTTACAACCTCCTATCATGAGAAAACGGAGTAAACAGTAGAAAACGGGAAATTTTTAATAAAACAACCACTCTTTTACCTTTATCATTTTGGCTATCGTGGAGCCAAAAGTATGCCTACTGTTAGCCTCATTTTATAATTGAAGATAAAGGAAGTCAGAAAGATTAAGGAACTTTTTCCAGTCTGCAGTAACCTATGATCAAGTCAGGAGGATTCAAACGCAAGCTGCCAGGATGCATTCCCCTTCTCCATTATCAGAAGATGGGGGCTACCATCACGATCATGAGCCTTTCCCATAAGTAACGTTTTACGTGAAAGATAACGGAAGTGTAACAAAAGCTATCCTTTAAGAGGTGCTTCTCTACCCAGCCTGGTTCTAGTGCGTTCCCTACAGCCGTAGTTAGGAACCCTTTGCGTCCTGTGCCCAGGAAATCAGCTCAAAGAAAAGAGTGCGTTCTTTTCTTTTTTTTTTTT
>NW_022105611.1:1819130-1822022 GCF_000313985.2 Echinops telfairi | reverse complement strand
TCTGCCCTGTCCTACGGGGTTACTATCCATTTGAACCCATTGGCAGCAACAGGTTTGGTGTTTGGGGGTTCATTTTATTTAACTATTCTATTTTACTTTATTCTGGCAACTTTAGCAGTTGAGACTGAAATATTACTTCCAATGTGCTGAGGAGCAAATGAGAATGTAGAAAAATTAAGTGGCTTTACGCAAGCGTGTACAATTGATAAATGTAGGCATAGTTAAGAAAAGAAAATACTTAGGTAGTTTTGCATGTTTACCTAAAAGCTAACGTCATTATTTGAGAGACCCGATACTGGGGTTAGATTGAACTGAATAAAATCCTAACCCTCACATGTAAGCAGTCTGTGTCTTGGAATAGAATATTCAACATGGTTAAACATCAGTTTTCTTGTCTTTAAAATAGGAGCATAATATTGCCTCCCTCAGCATATTGTGAGGAGTGAGGTAATTCATGTAGATTTTTAACATAGTGCATGCTGTATTTTAAAAACACACTACATGTTAAAAGGGTTGTTAATGTTTCATAGGTATAGCCATGGACTGTGATAGCATCAGTGTCTATTAACACTTTCTTACTGGGTGAGCTTGGGGAACATGGCTGAATATAATTTGTCATCCATAAGATAAAGGAAATGTTTTGAGACTTATAGAATCCTATGAATGCTATAAAAATATCGAAGGTTGTCACTATAATATAAATTCTTAATATATATTATAAATTATGTCACTATAATATAAATTCTTCTGGCAGCAGAAATAAAACTAGTTAACGAAACATTGGTTCTATGTACACTGGTCGTGCACAGGGAGCTAAGTGCTTTGCGTGTGCAATTCATTGTCTGCCTCACAAAGATCTGAAAAGGCCAGGTGCAATCAACTCATGCTATATAGATTACTACAACAAGACTCAACTTGCAGCGATAGGATGCGCCTAAGATCACACAACCAACAAGGGATGGGACTGAAGATGACATTCAGGTCTTGAGTTCAACTTCACTGGAGAATGGCATTTGGGAAGACTTCTCTGTGAAGCTCTGCGTAGCATATTGACGGCAGTGGGTAAGCTGGACTTTGCCTGGACTGGACTGGAATGCACGATCACTTTTACTTTATAGCTTTAACAGCTTGACATATGAACACCATCTCTACTTGAAGGTTTTTACACTGGTATTCCCAACTAGAACCTACATCTCAAAATAAAAATAGTAAAATAAAAACTTGAAAGTGTCTTCAAAGTAGTGACCCCCAGGGTATTCTGGGGCACGAAATTAAAATGCCATTTCAATGGGAAATTTTTTGTATTTTTAACCTTGGGTATTTCGATCTGTTCTTTGGATGCTTGGCAGTATTACAAATTTATTGTCACTTTATTTTAAGGAAAATACTGTGGGAAGTCTGATTGGATTTATTTTTATATACTCATGCCCCTACTGGCTCAATTTAGAAGAGGCCAATCTTGAGGGATGCTTCTTTTTTTAAACTTAAAAATAAATTAGAACAATTTTTCTCCTTTTTCCAAAGAAATTTTTCCGATGCATTTTAATAAGGCCGAACCTGTCTCCCTTGTGTGCCTTCGCTCAAGTTATCTAGGTTTAATTGCCTTTGGATCTTGGCATCTCCATGCCATGGTAGGAACTGTGGCTCTGCTCTGCCAGTCTCCCACACTCCTTCTTCATATATGCTCCCTGAAGTAGGCTTAGCAGCCATCTGCATCTCTGCGTGGAAGCAAGCTGAATGTCAGCCCTCCCGCGGGGTCTAAACATAAGAGAGTTCCAGGAGACCTGCTGATCCCACACACAAACTGCCATGGCCCTTGTGTTGCTGTTTTCGCCTATTAATATTGTAGCATTTGGGTAGCATGAGCGTGGGAAGCCCTTTTGTCTCAGTAGGGAGCAGAAGACAAGCTCCCATCTAGTTTTTGTCTTTCCCCGACACACAGTTTGAGATCTGGTGTAGAGCTGACTACAAAGCACAATCTCTCTCTACTGGGATGTTGTTGTTGTTGTTGTTTGTGAGAAGAACCACGTGAACTGCTAACTTTTCAGACCAGAGGTGAAGAAGGAGGAGAAGAGGACGTATTGGGTTGGGTGTTGAGGAGAAGGAAAGAATAAAAAGGTAAGTGATGGAAAAGAAAAGATAAAATTTCAGAACAATGATGCATTTACTCCCTAGGGATGCCCTGACAAAATACCGGAAGCTGGGTGTGTTAGAACAGTAGACATTGATGGTGTTGCAGTTCTGGAGGCTGGATGTTCAAATCGGAGTATTGGTTGTGTTGACTCCTTTTGAGCGAATGGGGGGGAGTAACAGTTCTATGCCTCATTCCAGTCTGCTGAAGGCTCCCAGCAATCCTTCGCTCCCAGCTACATCTGCCTCTGTCATAATATGACCTCTTCCTTCTGTCTGTCTAACTCTGTGAATCTTCTTCTCTCATAAGGACACCAGCCCTACAGTGTTTGGACACATCTTGCTTCATTATGACCTCATGCTAAGCTAATATAACATCTTAGAGGTTCAATTTCCAAATGTGTACACACTCTGAGGCTAGGACATCTATCTACATTTGGAAGGATTCAATCTATACAGTTGAGAAAATTGAGAAGATAGGAAACATTTGGGAGAGAAAGGAAGAAAGTAAAAAAGAGAAAGGAGCAGTTATGAGGGAGAAAGACGAAGGCAGCAAGAGATGAAGGAAGATGTCTAGGATGTATGTACAGGCCACGTATTTCCTCAGCCCGCACAGCACTCCAGTAAGATGAATGCAGACAACGTTCAACCTGCTTACGTGACAGGGCTCATAACAGAATCCAACTTCTCACTGATTCATCAAGCGAATTTTTGTTGAGTCCTTTATGAAGAACAATAGTATACCATCCCAAGTGTTCACTT
>NW_022105611.1:1811846-1817834 GCF_000313985.2 Echinops telfairi | reverse complement strand
TTGGGGAGGGAAGAATGCAGAATGATTTCTCAGTTTCCAGTTTGAGCAACAGAGAAGACAATGGTGCATTTACTGGGCCCTGGCAGAGTGTGTCATATGATTTTTCATTGTTTGTGCTTAAAGGGACGGTGGCATGTAGAAGGACTTCATTCTTAGCTCAATCAATTTGAGATGTAATATGAAGACACAGTGGAGAAACCAGGTAGAGAATTGAATGCGTAAGTTAAAATCGACTGGAGAAAACACAGACGTGTCTCTCCAGCAGACAGAAGGAGCACAGACTGAGAAAAGAAAGGGTCAAACGTCAAGCCACGACAAACTCCAACACGTTATCAGTGAGGAGGGGGATAAGGTCGAAAGTTAAGAGAGAATAAACAATGAGGTAAGAAGAAAATCAGGAGAGTGCTGTGGATGGCAGCTAAGGAAAGGGAGTATTGCTATTAGGGAAGATAAGTTAAATGCTACAGAAAATGTAGACAATCTTGTAAAATGAGGTAGTCATTGAATTTAGCCAGAGTGAGGTCACTGGTGACCTGAACGAAGACCAGTTTCCGTGGAGTAGGTGGTACGGAGGCCTGATTAGAACAGTCTGAGAAATAACCACTGACTGCACTCTAGTCGCTTCTAACGAGAGCGATCCTACTGGACAGGGGAGAACTACCTCTGAGTTCCGAAGACGATAACTCTTTATGAGAGCAGAACGCCTTATCTCTCTACTGCAGAGGAACTAGTGGTTTTGAACTGCTGACCTTGCAGATAACAAACCAATATATAACTCCTTACATTACCAGTGCTCCCGAGACTGAAAACTAAAGGGAAGAAATGAGTGGCAAGAGGATTGTCTCAAACTTGCCAGGCATTTTGCTGTGAAGAGAAACAGAGAAATGGACGGTCGCTGCTGATTAAACTCAATTTAAGGCAGCATGCTTCTTCTCTTGTGGGCGGTGGCATTTTGTCCTCCAAAAAGATGCGTTCATGTTGTAGCCTAGGAAGATGATGTTATTTTAGAACAGGAGTTTCACAGATGCCAGCAAGCTAGATGAGGTTATACTGAATTAATATCGGCCCAAAGAGGATGACTCATGTCCCAGAAGAAGGGGAAAATATGAGTGTAGGGACAGTAAACACATCAGGAGACTGCCGTGTGACGGTGGAGATGGCGTTGGGAGTAACAGTGTCTCCAAGAAACAACAGAAACTAGAAAAAGGCAAAGAATTCTTCCCTAGACCGTTCCGAGGAAACAGCCAACACCTGGAGTTCCCATGTATAGCATGTGCAGCTCGCACATCTGTGAGAAAGTAAATGTCTGTTAGGGTAAGCCCCTAACTGGCTCCATGGCAGTCCCTCCTTAACTACAGTTTCACTTCCTACGATTGTAGTCACACATAGTCAATGCCACAGGTAACGGAAAATATCCATTCCAGATATAAGTAACTCATACATTTTCAACTGTGCCGTGATACAAGCTAGGCGCATTCCATTCCATCTTGCCCAGGACAAGAAACAGCCCTTCCTCCATCAAATCCATGGCTACCTGCTGTCAGTCACTCAGCAGATCCCTTGCTACCCGAAGGACGGCTGGGGCCCCAAACCACATGAGCAGTGAGGCTGGCAATTTGGATGTGCCAAACAGATGGCACAGAGTGCTTCTTTAAGTGAAAAGATGAACAAATTTCAATTAATAAAAAAAGGAAAGAAACCACATGCTGGAGTTGCTAAATTCGTATCACTTTTCTTACAGTATCATAACAATTATTTCATTTAATTTGTAGTTTTTGTTGTTAATCCCTTACCTGATTTAGACATTAAGCTTTATTTTAGATATACCTGTATAGGTTAAAATAAGCAAAATGCTAGCAGGGATTGTTTGTCACTGCAGTTTAGACACCCACTGGGCATCCTGGAACAGGTCCTACCTGGGCAAGAGGCATCGAGAGCATCTTACACTTGTTACACTGATTTGCAACCCAAAGAAGCTGCTCAAATCCATCGCTGCTGCTTCCATTCCACGGTGAGGAGAACTGCGTCATAGGGAGGGTTTCCAGGTCCGTGGAGCATTGCAGAAGCAGGTGGACACAGCTTCTCCCATGGAGGAGTCAGTGGACACAAACCTGTAGTTAGCAGCACTTCGCTCTAGCACCACCAGGGCGCATCTTAAGGAAATGCATACTCCCCTCATAATGGAGGAAGAAAGACTTGGGCCGATGTTCCCCGAGATGACGACTCAAGTACAGTGAACCCTCGCCACTTCGCGCTTCGATTTCTGCGGCTTCACTCTATCGCGGTTTTTGCGTAACAGCACCCACTGTCTACACCCGCTCCTTCAGAGGAAAAAGACGGCGACCCACCTGTAGAGTACATCCCTTAAGTCATTTCATAGGCTATTGATTACAGTATTTGTAAGAACTATGTATAATAATACTGTATGTGAAATATGTAATACTGTAAACTAGATGCCGTAAATAATATAATAAATAATAAATGATAATTGTAACGTCCAAAATGTTTTACTGTATTTTCCCTTTTTCGTTTAATAAATTGGGTGATACGAGTGTAATGGTGACTAAAGGGTGTTTTTTCGTGTCCTCTATGCTCTAACTACGAAAATATTTGATTTACAAATAAGGAATCCTACTTCGCGGAATTTCATTTATCACGGTAGGGTCTAGAACCGATTAACCGCGATAAACGAGGATTCACTGTACAAGCAATTTATGAGGAAAATGTTCCCAGCGAATTGATAAGGGAATGAGGGAAGCAAGAATGAGATCTCTGGCAAAAGATCGCAGGAAGCAGCTTCAGCCTGATCCCTGGGACTGAGGGGACAAATGAGGGAGATGGAGGGCCAGTGTCAATCACCGTCGAGGCTGTCTGGACTCGAGGCAGGGCAGCTGGGTTCTATCAACCACCACCCCCCACCCCACCTCAGGTGTTGCCTCTCCTCGGCAAGGACGAAGTCAAGGCCCAGGAATTCTCCACTTTCTTCACGGGCATTGCAAGTGAAAGCAGGAGGAAGCCAGGGAAGTACGGAGACCCCAGCAAACAGTCAGGGATCGGAGGGGTCGGAGATGAGCCTCCCCTGAGGCTGGTCTCGTGTTCTGACAGAAGTTTTTGTGACGGTCGGACACATTCCCTGTCTGGAACCTGTTTCTATTCTGCAGGGTGTAATCCCATTCCTAAGATATTTTCTGAACACGACTGTGTGCTTGCGGTGAGTCTGTGGTATGTGAGCAAGGGAAAGTTGGGAAGGCTGGGCCTTTCTACATCAAGCTAGGTGCGGTTCTTCATGTACGTAAAAATACCATATGTAATCCCAAGAAAACCCTTTGCAAGTATTCAAGGGCTTTAATCATGCCTTGAATAGACATTTAATGATTATCTTTCTCCGTCAGGTCCTGAGTACTCACCTGGCATTGGATAAAAAGAAAGTGGTTTTCTTCCTGCCTCTGACCAGAAGTAATGATTTGGCCACTCTGATTCTGATGAGAATGTAGTGGTTGGCATGAGGGAGATAATGGATTTCTCTTCTCCCACTGTTCGACTGAGAGAAGAAGAAGAAAGCCAACCCCCGCAATGGCAGGCGGGAGACAAGAGGGTTACACAGCCCACCCCACCCACCCCATTCTGAGTTATGTGGATGGCAAGTAAGGCCTCTGATGGGTTTATTCCACTCCCATTCTATGTGGAAATGCAAATTATCACTAGGGGGTCAAATCAGAGTGAACCGGTTTGAAGCCTGGGTAAGAATACAAAACACATACTAAATCCCCTGGGGTATCCATTTTGCTCAGTGCTGAGACTATAATGGTGAATAAGACTCCTCTTCTTCCTTCCAAAAGCCAAAGTTCAAAGTACAGACATATGTTGCCCCGGCAATCAGTCTAGCGCTATATGATTCCATCCCCAGGGGTTTTGGATGGAGGGAATTGCTTATGATCTCTGCATTGGGACACTGTCACATAAGCATTTATTGCTCTCACTTTTTGGTGTCTTCTTCCTTCTATACAGCCAGAACAGCTGGTCTATTTTAAGACATTATTTTCTTCAACAAGCTCTTATATCTGGGCAGACAAGAGGGGTGATAAGCCCCCAGAATAACCCTAATCCACCAGGAGACCCGCTACAGAAAAGAATGGCTTCGGAAGCTCCTCAGATTGCATATATTTTATGAGCATGTGTCCACACCCTGCGTTGATTTCTGGACGCATTCATCTTCTTGGTTGTTTGTTGTCATGGGGAATGTGGACATTGCTAGTTGCAAGGGCAAATCCACCCCATGGTTACTAGGCTCCTTTCAGGGGGAAAATGTGAACCAGCTTTGGTCACACCCGGAAAATGAAGAGCATCTAACAAGCATCATACAATGTCTTTTGTAACACTGTGCTGTACCACACTTTAAAACCGAGGCATATATCTTGCCTGTGGGTGAGAACTAGCAACGAAAAGCTAACAGCAATGTTTCTTCTAAGATTGTTCACGTTGAAATGAGATGCTTAGAACTTAACTGACCAGTATGGGTGATATAATGGCCTGAATACCCAACTCCATTCAACACAACTCTGCAAGACTAACCCAGCTAAAAACTCCTTGTAGTATTGGCAAAGACCTCTGCCGGACCCTGCTTCCTTAAATTATTTCACAGGTGTTAAACGAGGGAGACACCATGATAATCGGCCTGCATGAAAATATCCCCAGGCCTGACCACTGACAACGGTGCTTCTCTGAGCCTGTTACAGTGGGTTATACATTGGTGTGCTGTCCTCAAGGTCAGCATGTCAAAGCCACCAGTCCTTCTGTGCGAGAAAGATGAGGCTTTCTGCTCCCATACAGATTCACAGCCCCAGAAACTCACAGAGGACGTCCTACTCTGTCCCACAAGGTCACTATGAGTCCAAATCAACTCACGGTAGTGAATTTGGTTTGGTTTTTGGTTTCTCTTTGCCTACAGTTAGATATCAGGGACCCAAAGGTAATGACATTTTCCTACCCTCAAAGATGTTCATCCACATCAGAAATCACAAAGGTTCTCTATAGGAATTCAGTCACTGTACGGAAAAGAACTGGCTGATGTTCCACCATTTCAGGAGGTAGAATGTCCTCCTGAAAACCTGAGGGTATTGAAGGAATAAGTCCAAGTTGCACTGAATGAAGTGACGAAAAATAGGACTATAAAAGGTGATAGAATACCAGTTGAGATGATTTAATAAGCACATACAATGCTGGATAACTCACACATCACTGTTAACAATTTGAAAGATGGTATCGGGCCAACTGACTAGAAGAAATTCATATTAGTGCTCACTCCAAAAAAGAGTGGTCCCACAGAATGTAGAAATTATTGAAGAATGGCATTAATAAAAATTTACATAAGTAATTTTTCTGAACTATAAAATTGTTGCAACAATATAAGGACAGGAATTGCTAGAAATTCAGTCCGCACTCAACTGAGGGCATGGGGCTTCCTAGTACGGCAGCCCCCTGGCTAACTGGGCCTGTATCACCGGAGTCTTTTACTCCCCAGTTTCTGGGAGAACTGGTTTTGTCTTGTTGACCACCGGTCCCTGGAGCACCGCTGCCACCACTGCTGCTGGGAGCAAAGAGAAGCGTAAGTGCAAGGACCTCAAAATGAGACAATGTCATTGTGAAGGGCCCACAGAATAGCCAGTAACTCTACAAACTGCACAGCTCACAATCAGTGTTTTCCAGCACCCAACATAACTTTCAAGGATTCCAGTGGCAAGGAAACACATTTTAGTGGAAGTGAAGTTGGTTTTCTTAAGCCCATATCCTGGCGAAATGTAAACGGCCATCCATATAGAGTGGCAATTGCTCTCTCTTTTTATTGGGTGGCTGGGAGCAATTCGATCTTACCTCAGGTAGGCAGCCTTGGGTTGGTCAAAGTTTTGCCCTGTAGGGTTTTGTGGGATTGGAAGCCTAATTGATTTCATTATTTCAGTGCAGATCGTTGGACCGTCAGATGGAAGTACA
>NW_022105611.1:1804609-1810450 GCF_000313985.2 Echinops telfairi | reverse complement strand
TGCAAAGAAAAGGAATTCCATAACATGGAATTGTGCTTCTGTGGAGCCTGTAGCATAAATCAAGAAGCAATCATTGGGAGAGAACTAAAGGACATTGAGTGGTGTAAACTTAGGAAAGGTGTGGGACAGGATTGTATCCTTTCTCCACACTTATTCAGTCCGATCGATTACATCAAGACGGTGAGCCACATGAAGAAGAATCTTGCATTGGGATTGGAGAAAGATTGATTTACAACCCACAATATGCAGATGACACTATCTTGCTTGCTGATAGTAAAGAGAACTTGAAGCACTTACTGAAGAAGATCAAAGAATATCACCTCAGTATGGATTGCCTCTCAACATAAAACAAACATCCTGCCCACTGGATCAATAAGTAGCATCATGATAAACAGGGAAAAGATTTAAGTTACCAACGATTTAATTTTATTTGGGTCTAAAACTCATACCCATGGTAGTAGCTTTCAGGAAATAAAATGATATACTGTATTGGGCAAATCTACTGCAAAATACTTCTTTCAAGTGTTCAAAATCAAAGATCTCACTTTGAAGACTACGGTGTAGCTGAATCCATTCATAGTGTCGTCATTCATAGTGTTGACCTCCTATGCATGTAAATCTGGACAATGAATAAGGGATCCTAAAATAGAATCTGTGGCTTTGTATTATGATGTTGGCAAATAATATTGACAATACCATGGACTCTCGGAAGAATGAGTCTATCTTGGAAGTACCACCAAACTGCTTCTTAGAAATGAAAATGGCAAGACTTTTTCCCAGAGACTTTGGAACCATTATTAGCATGGATCAGTGTCTGCAGAAAGACATCAGGCTTGTAAAGTAGAGGATCAGCAAAAAGGAGGATGACCCTCAACAAGATGGACTGACATAGTGGCTGCAAAAATGGGCCCAGACATCACAAGGAGATGAGGATGAAGCCAGCTGGTCAGTGTTTTCTTCTGTTGTTCACGGGTTCATTGTGAGTCGGCACTGAACTGAAGGATGGGCCCCCAGGAACTTCTGACTCCAAAATCTGTGCTCTGCCGACTGCCCCATTGGTGGCCTGACTCACCTTACACAGGCCAGTAAATTAAGAATAATTGTAAAATAGTCAGAGATAGAGTTATCCATTTGAATCTTGCCAAGAAAAAGAGAAAATTTCAGTCTATTATCACTTTCATTTCTTAACAAAAGGGACATTTCAACAGCAAACTTTGTAAAAGTCATTTTTCAAAAGAGAAGATTCTGTTTGTCGGTGCTGCCAAGTCAATTTGACTCATAGTGACTTCCTTTATCATGTACCACTAAAATTGTCTAGGCTTTCATCGCTTGGAAATGAGATCACCATGAGCTCTTATCCCCACAGAGAAGCTGGTTGGGTTTGAACTGTCATCCTGTTGGTTGACAACCACTTAACTGCAGTGGCAGTACCAGGGCTCCTTAAAATAATCGAGCATGAATTCACTGCCTTCACTGTCCATTCCCATGCACAATGAGACTACAGGACTGAATGAATATCTCCCTAAAAAGATTTCAAGGATGAAAATCTTTGTAAAGTTGACTGCCACATCTTTCTCCCCTAGAGCCACCAGTGGACTTGAACCACTGACCTATTGATTAATAGAAGAGTGCTTAGCCCCAGTGCCACTGAAGCTAGGCCCTTAGAATGATTTCCATTTCATAGAAAAATGATGCCATATTGAGTTTACTTTTATTCATGTTTGCTGTAGATTGATGAAAACTTTATCAGGGATTAGCATGGATTTGGGGGGGAAAGCTTAGAAAATACCTCTGAAATATCTGGCTATTGTACCCACTGAAGTGCAAATGACCTTTCTAGGTTATTGAGCAAAATATTTTGAATGTTTTAGAAGCTGTATCTAAGTCAGCTTTGATCTGATCAAACACATAAAGGACTACATGGGAATGTTACATTTCAAGAAACAAAATGAAAGAAGAAGGAAATCTTATTTTATAACTTGCCTGTTTTTCCCCTAGGTCCCAGATCTCTCTCAGAATTCAAGAACTGGCAAGGGTCCAATTTCCAATCAGAAGGTTTTGCTTTGGCCCTATCTATTCACATTAGAATTTCCTTTAAAAGTAACATTCAATAATTTTTATTCTGTCATCAGTTACCTCCAGCAAGGAAATACAGTTAAAATCCATATCTTCTTCATAACAAAATGCCAGGTCAGGGCTTGAAATGTATGCATTCAATAAAGCCAATTGCACACGGTTTCTAATTATTTGGGAGTGGGGAGGGGAGAGTAATGTGCTGATATATTCATATTAGCAACAAATCTTGGCCCCAAAACACTGACATTTGCAACCCTCATTCACCTAGGGGAATCCCAAGCCCCCTAGAGATGGGGTAAAGAGTGGCTACCCAGCCACCCAACACTGAAATGCACATGCCTGGGAGTAAGGACCTGTGTGCCTGAGGTTTCAGTAATGCAGAGAACACACTGCAGCCTTGCAGGGAGACTCTGATCCCCCAGATTTAGAACTGAAGCGAGGTGTTTTATTTGAAGTGCAGAAGTATTTTAAGAAGACTGAGTGAAATTCTGAAGTAGCAATCATTCCTTACAGACAGCTTGTCACAATCGAAAGAAAGAAGCCTTTTGGAAGTTCATCAGCAATAAGTTTGAATTTCAGTTCCTCCCCCACAAGCTTACTGTAAAAAATGAATAAAAGACTGCACCCAATAAGCGTTAGTTGTTGTCGTAATTTCTTTTGTGTAATGAGGGAGAGTATCATCAATCTGAAAGTGTTGCAAGAATAATAAAAAAAAAAACTGAGCAGGGAGGGCTGAGCATCCATTGAGGAGTCTATGCCAGGGAGTGTGCTCAGTGCTCAGTGTATTACAGGTGCGGTCCCCGTAGGTAACGAGGTAACCCTGATGGTTCTGGTGAGTAAGTCCTGGACTGCCAACTGAAAGGTTAGTAGTTCAAACTCGCCATCGGCTTTGAGTGAGAAAGAGAGGCTCTCTGTTCCAGTAAAGATTCACAGCCTTGGAGACCCTAGGCTGCTGAGTCCGAATCAACGTGATGAATGTGAGTTGGCCCCTCGCGATAAGCACATCATTTCACTGATGTAGAAACTGGGTCACCCAGAGAGAAGGTAACTTGGACAAGTTACCCCACAATCAGTGACTGACCATCCCCAGATGGAAAATGTATACCTTGAGTTTGCTTTATCTCTTTGCAGAATGACATGGAAACCCCCCACCCCAGCCCACCCCTTGACAGCTGTGTACAGCTCTGGCCAATTATCCTAAATGGATTCAAAGTGAAACAGCACTGGGGCCTTTCATTCCACCTCTCCCAAAATAGCTCATTTAATCCCATTGAGCACCTCAAGCCGTCACGGAGCTCCGGCTAGATGCAAATGAATGCTCCGGAAGCCGTAAGAAGTGAGTGAAGTTTTCAGGATGTTCTCCTTGTCCTGTCCTAGAACAAGGCTGCCATCCTACCTATCAACTGGGCTAGGCAAAATCATATGGGCTCAGAGTAGAAAGTAAGTAATTCTTGGAAAGACCGAGGAAGCCTGCAAAGTAGAAGGGGCATTTTGGTAAACATCAAAGACAGGACACTTTCTGTACAACCCATGATACACCATCACTTATATACTTTTCAGCTGTGGCTAAAAGTCCTGGAAGATGTCAGCACACTAAGTCTTCAGAGAAAGGAAGCCCGAGGCTGGAGCAAGCAGAAAGGAGCAGCTTGTGGATGGGGTGCAAGGAGAATCTTCTCATACATCACCAATGTTAACATGTACTGTTAGCAGGGAGCAAGTTGGCCAGACCCTTGACCAGAAAGGGCATGCTGAAGTGTCTCTAGCAGGATTATCATTTAGATACATGAAAGGACACTGCACACAGTATATAATGTCACGGTTCCAGAGTCAGCTTGTGACAGTCTAACAATTTCTGTGCAGGGTCCCATTAACTGGGGTAATGGATTATTTGGGGATTTCTCAGCTCTCCTTGGCTTCCAGTTGCCTAACAGCTGTTCACTCAGAAACTCTGTTCAGTTGCAGAGGGTAAGCAACATGTCCAGAGGAAGGCAGACAGCTTTTTCCAAATTTTAAAACTGTCTGGAGCTGTAATAATACATAGAAAACATGTGAGTTTAAAAGCCAAAGAGATCTGGGAGTGTGTTCCTCACAACTAGATTTTCTATGTTCCTACCTGTTTGACATCTTCCCAGTTAATTTCTCTGAGCTCCAGTGTCCTCATCTAAAAAATGAAATTATTTACCTATCTTATATGGTTAATCTTATATGGTTATATGGTTAATATAAAATCACATGTTACACAATAGTAGTTATAATATGTGTTAATCTTTTTTTTTCTTTTTAGTGTAAAATTCACAATGACTAGACTATTGCCTAGTCTAAATAATTAGATGAAAAATAAGCAAAAATATCCATTAAAAGTCTGCAATGTGCCAGGTATCATTCTATTAACTATTTATATAGTAAATAATATATTCTAAGCATAGGCACGCTGCTAGGTGCATGTTATTGTAGCTCAGTGCCATCGACTAGCTTTTGACCCAGTGCAGCCCTGGACACAAGAGAATAAAACACCTCCTAGTCCTGCCCCAGCCTCACAATTGTGGCTTTATTGGAGCCACGGTGTCAACCCACTTCACGGAGGGTCTTCCTTCAACTTTTCCAAATATGAAGTCCTTTCGGGAACTGGTCTCTCCTAATAACATGTTCAAAGTGTATGTGGCAAAGCCTTGCTACCCTTGCTTCTAAGGAGTATTCTAGCTATACCTCTTTAAGATATAATTGCTCATTCTTTGAGTAGTCCATGGTATTTTCAACATTCTTCGCCAGCACTCTAATTCAAATGCACCGATTCTTCTTCAAACTTCCTTATTCAATATCCAATTTTTACATGTATGTGAGGTGACTGAAAACAACATGCCTTGGGTCAGGCACACCATCGTTCTCAACGTAACTTCCTTGCTCTTGAACACTTTAAAGAGATCTTGTGCAGCACCAGAAAACCTCATTCACTGCCATCCACTCAATGCTGACTCACAGCGACCCCTGTGGGTTTCTGAGACTGTGACTGTTTACAGGAATAGAAAGCCCAGTCTTTCTCCTGAGGAGCTGGTGGTGGTTTTGAACTGCTGGTCACATAAACCAAAGCCCAATGTGTAACCACGACACCACCGGGGCTCCAGAAAACCGGCTGCCAGCTAGTTGCTTCTGACTCTTGTTAACTATTCATTTCAGAGTAGAACTGGGCTCGATAGGGGTTTCAATGGCCAGGATCCTTCAGAAGTAGATTGCCAGGCCTTGCTTTCAAGGTACCTCTGAGTGGATTCAGACGACCATGCACTTAATGGTCTGCTCCACCCAAGGACTTCTTGTTGGCGTTTATAGCCATCAACTCAATTCCAACTCAGTTGTCACTTCTCTTTGGTGACATCTGAAAAGCAGAATCTATGAAGAGAACGGCAAAGTATCCCTCATCAGTGGCCCTAGACTTGCTCACGAACTTCTCAATAAATCTGAAGGGAACTCCATTACCCTGTGTGGTAGATATATAATCGTTTGTCAATTTGAGGATTAAGAGTGTAGGGGTGGAGTCTAGCTTGTCAATCAGATCATAGCCAATGAGGCCTCTGTGTGGTCATGGCCTTCTCCTGAGAATTCTGGGAAATCTGGTACTTCCTCCTTGGAGGCGGAAGACACCTCTCTCTGTTACGCCCTGGGATTGCAGAAGACAAGCCACATGGATGCAACCAGACCTCGGAAGCCAGAAAAGCCACACAGAGAGACCCCTGCCAGCACTGAGATGATTACAACGCTGCTGGACCCAAA
>NW_022105611.1:1764782-1803355 GCF_000313985.2 Echinops telfairi | reverse complement strand
CATTTGTACATATGTTGCCATCATCATTCTTGAAACATTTGCTTTCTACTTGAGCCCTTGGTGTCAGCTCTTCATTTTTCCCCTCACTCCCCACTCCCCACTCCCCCATGAACCCTTGACAATGTATGAATTATTTTTATTTTGTCATATGTTACATCATCCGATGTGTCCTTTCACCCACTTCTCCACTGTCCGTCCCCCAGGGAGGGAGTTATATGTAGTTCCTTGTAATCGGTTCCCCCTTTCTCCCTCACCTTCCCTCCACCCTCCCAGTATCACCACTCTCAGCACTGGTCCTGAAGGGATCATCTTTCCTGGATTCCCTGTGTTTCCAGTTCCTATCTGTACCAGTGTCCATCCTCTGGTCCAGCCAGATTTGTAAGGTAGAAATCATGGGATCATGATAGTGGGGGGGAGAAAGCATTCAAGACCTGGAGGAAATGTTTTTGTTTCATCATTGCTACACTGCACCCTGACTGGCTCTTCTCCTCTCCACAGCCCTTCTGCAAGGGGATGTCCAATTTCCCAGAGATGGGCATTTCTTAAGAAGGTAGTCACTGCATGCAGGCAGGCAGGCATGCTGAATGCTGCCGCATAGGGAGCAAGTAGTCCAACACCGGGGCCTGATGCACAATCACCGGGTCTGAGTATGGGGGTAGGGATGTCATTTATGTATTTCTTTTTTGGCAATGTTACCCTTGAAGAGAGCTGGAATGAAACATTGTTTTTTATCACGCTGCGCTCTTCCTAATCATTCCAACGTGCTCCCTGCCGCCAGTCACGTCATTCTCCGTGTCCGCGAGGACCAGGATTAGTCTGGTTCCTCCTTTTGCAGCACACTGGATCTTTGCCTTTCCGCCTGCATGTACCGATCCTTCCAAGCAGGGTTTTCTGTGCATTGGTCCGCGTATGCTATTAACATCATCTCTAAATCAGTGATGGAGTTTTATTAATCACATGCTTTCCACAACACAGAGTGGTCTAAAACTTAGTATCCCTTCAAATCTCCCCATGGATGACACCTCTGAGCTCTTGGCTGGTTCCTACTATCCTGCCCTGCGTGTAGTTTCTGAACGCCTCCTGGCCTGATTCGCATGGCTTTCTGGTCATTCTGTTAACTCCTGAAAGGTCTTCTAATAAATCATGTTCTGTTTATATTTTTCAGAGCCTTTTGGTTGATTTGAATTTAAAAAAACAAAACAAAAATCCTAAACCGATACACAATCTTTCCTGTAACTTTCTCTTTCCATATCATTCATTGTACAATTTGCTTACAGACATCTCCTATTAATGGTTGATGTCCCCGGATTTTTGCCCCACCCCACCCCCAAGCACATTTCAAAACCTTCTGGGATATAGACTGTGCCTTCTTCTTATTATTATTATTATTTTAATGTGGGCTCCTCTAAAGAGCTAGAACATCTGTGGTGTGGTTGCTTAATTGACTGTCCCCAGAGGTTCCAAGTCACCTTTCTGGCCTCAACATAAAGTGTTTCTAACATCCTGACATCAAACTAGTTCTGGAATTTTCCAAATCATTAGTAATCTTTTGCCAAACCAATCCACACTGTGATGGGCAGGAGGGTTTCTGTCCGTACCATTTCCCTGGTGCTGTTGTTTAATAAAGCTTGCCAGTCCTCTGAACATCTGCTCCAAAGGAAAACGCAGTCCCTCCGGGTAGCTTATGTTCGATCTTCATCAAGCAACGTGGCGGACTCCAGCGCTCACCCGGGCATGTGGAAGCCCCGCACAGTCATTACCAAACACAGACCTAGCCTGTTCCTGTGTTTAGGCTCCAGGTTGCCCTTTAGAGTCAACAGACCTCCTTGCTGCTCCCCAGACTTTGTGCCCTGGTCCCTTCCTTTCTCATTACTGTCTTCTAAATAAGTACTCTTCTGTACCAAGCCTGCTTTTCATGAATTTACTCTGAATGTTTCCTTTCTAATTTCCATATGGAAAATATACTCCCCCAAACCACCATGTAATTAATTGGAGCCTTGGTGGCTCTGTGGTCACCAGGAAGTCAGAGGTTCAAATCCACCAGCTGCTCCACTGGAGAATACTGGGGCACTCTCCTTCTTTGAAGATTTCAGCTTTGGAAACCCTGTCACCTGTCCTGTGAGGTCACGATGAGTCAAAGTCAATTCTACACCAAGGGGTTCTTGGCTGAATTAAGTTATAGTTCATTTGTCCTTTGCAATAAACCCATACATTTCTTCACAGTGGTTTCTAATATGCTCAGAGTACCTAATCTTTAGAATGAATTGACAGCTGAGAAGGCAATGGTAGAGAGATTTGGATAAAAACAGCATCCTTTGTCTCTCCTCCACCGAATGAAAAGCTCATGCGGGGGTGGGGGGGGTACTTTTGGGGATATAGCAGTTAGGAGCTAGGATCTTCACGGTGTTCAGTCTTGGGAAATATTGGTAGGTGCCATTGAGTCTATTTCAACTCATCGCGACTTATCAGACAGAGCAGAACGGGCGCCATAGGGTTTTCTGTGTTTTAATCTTTACAGAAAGGGGCCCTGGTGGTGCCACAGTTAACTTCTCAGCTGTAAACCCACAGTCTGGCCCTTTTGAGTCCATCCAGTAGCTCTGTACAATAAATGACAATCTGCTCGTGGAAAAATTACAGACAAGAAAATTCGGTGGGGCAGTTCTCATTCGTCGCATGAGTTCACTGTGACCCACAAATCCACTCAGTGGCACCTCCCAACAGCTAATCTTTATAGAAAGAGATTTCCAAGTCTTTCTCAAAAGTGGAGCCACTGGAAGGGCACAGAACTGCTAGGTGGGTTTGAATCACCCGCCTTCCTGCTAGTAGCTGAGCATTTAACTATTGGCCGACCGGAGCTCATTAGACTAAGCTCTCTGGTCCTTGGCAAACCGAAAGAATAGTAGTACCTAGGCAAAGTACCTTCATGGAGGCCTGGTGGCCAAGTGACTACACATTGGGCTGCTAACCAAATTGTAAGCAGTTTGAAACCACGTCTCCCCTTGGGAGAAAGATAGGCCTTTCTATTGCCATCAAGGTTTACAGTCTGGGAAACTCACCGGGGCACTTCTACCCTGTTTGAAAGGGGTGCTATATTCAGCAGCAACTCCGTGGCCGTGAGTGATAGAGATTCTGCAGGATTGAAGTTATTTCTTTGACAAGAAAAATTATTCTCAAACCTGAAGCAATCCCAAGGATATTTCTACTTTCGGGTGATAGTTCTTCTACAATAATCAAAGAGAATTCAGTCTAAGGTTTTATTAAGAATAAACAAATTATGTTTGAAAGATCTTAATGCTAAAATACAAATAATGAGTGACACAATGTAGACTTGATAAGAAGTCAGCTTCCAGCAAGAATTCTTTAGACAATTAACTGCTACATTTAAAGTTCATATTCTCTCCAACACAATTGAAAGTGTCACATGCATAAGACAAACTTGTTTTTTTTAATCCTAGGAAAATAATGTAACAATGTCTTGGCTGACATTGCTTATAACTATTATTATTGCTAATGAGTGTTTCCATGACACTAAAATTCTCACAGGATTCCTTACCATCATTTTATCTATATGCTGCTCCTAAATCTCTCCATGAGGCAAATCGGTTTTATTCTGTAAGACAAAGTTAAGAAAGTTACAGTAAAACAAGACACAGAGTAAATAAATAACAGGATGCTGAAATTCTTACGCTTACTAGAATTCAGAAATCATGCTTCCCTCCTACCCCAACATTCTGAAATAGTACGAGGATTAAAGCGATGGAAAAAAGGCCACCAATATTGGGGTCCTTATTTTACAAATACCCTCAAAAGGAATAAATAGGAAGCTTGCACCTAGAATTAACCTTCTCCAAGCAATTGTCAGAGAGTTCCTTGAAAATACTAGTTTTTATTTTAGGAATTATGGCATCTGGTATCATGTGTGACAGAAACCTTGTTTTACCAAGAACAAGGGAGCAGTCGAGCTACGAAGTTAACTGGCTGGTCAATATCTCACCACAAAACAGTGATGAACAGCAGATGTTTTTTCTAACAGGCCTGTCACACACCTGGCGCAGTCTTTAAACTGAGACACTCATCAAGGATTTGTTTCTAATAAAGCACCTGATACTAACTGTAGATTGCTGACTTATTTGTTACTTTTTAAAATGCAGGAGCTCTGTAACACAGAAGAAGAAAAGCAAGATTCTTTTTATGGTGAGCTCACACAAAACACATAAGCCACATCATCCCCGACCCCCACCACCACCTCCTCCAGCCAGAAGTCTGTGTGAAGCATGTTAACATAGTGTATAAGGTTTGCAGACAGTTCCCCAAGCCTGACAGATGATGCAAATCAAGCTGGAAAACCCCCTCTTCTGATAAACAACTGGCTGATGTAAGTAAAACTGCCATTTCTTCTTGGTCCATAAGGGACTCATTCTTTCTATAGAATCCCACAAAGGCCTCTAGACCAGCTTGAGTTATTTACTGAAAATACATTTCTATTGTCTCTATTTTACCTGCACAAAATGTACCAAGCGTACTGGGGAAAGCAAACAATTAAAGAAAAACTTTATTTTTTGCACTTAGGAACAAAGAGAGTCCTTGTACCGACATCCATGGATACCAAGTTCCCGAAATCCTAATCCCAGAGTAGAAGATCAGGGCCACTGTACACTATGCCACTTGCAGAAACCTACAATGGTCATCTATGATTATAGCGCTGCCTGGAGGTTGAGAATAAAGTAACCCTGGGGAGGTTTTCATGGACAGACAGGCAGGCTCTCCGAGGATCAGTTGCTGTCCAATCGACTTGACTCATCGTGGTCCTATGTGGGTCAGAGAGGAACGTTGTTCTATGGGCTTTTCAATAGCTGATGATGGGAAGTTAGATCTATAAGTCGTTCCTCCACGGTGCTTCTGGGTAGACCCACACACCCTTTGCATCTCTGGGGGCCACCAGGATCCTGGAGTAGGTATTGCTCAAGCAGACCTCCTTGCCTCCTCCTGAGCCCTAGCACACTTGCACCAGATGTGTTTTCCTGGCCTGGGGAGAACTAGAGATGAAGTGTTTGGTCTCAGGAGATCACACAAGCGGATGCCATGCCAACTAGGAATACCAGTCCCAGGCTCTGACAAGGTCTCAGACCTTTAGGGACCTTCTTGGTGACTGAACTTGAACTAGGCCCTCTTTCTCAAGGCTAGTATTGCCTCACACATGGATACTTTCTATGCCTTGCTGTCTCCTCAGAGATCCAGGTTAAAAAAAAGGGGGGGGGGGCTTACTAAAATTGGCTCAGTTTCCTTGTCTTTGTCAAGTAGAGAGAAATAATAAGTTAAAACATTATTTTGCGTGGGTCATGCTGACCAATAGGAAAAAAAAATCTGGGGATTCTTTTTCCTATTCATTTGAAGTCAAGGATGCTCACTATTTGACTTTCAGTATAGTTCTTCTGGCTTCTGTTAAACTTTGTTTACAAGGGAAAATGCAAATAATGCTTCATAAGAAAATACAGAGCTACATTACTTTTCTCATTCTTCAAGTTCAAATATTTACAAAGAGAATGTCCCAAAAAACTAAGACAGTTTACATGTAACACGCTACAGGAAATATCTGTCCATTCAATAAATGTTGAATCCTTTTTAAAGAGCCTGAGAATTCATGGTCAGCAATACAGATACAGCCACTGCCCTCAATGAGCTCCTAGTTTGCCTTCAGGATCTTGGAAGAACTAAAATGTTCTGCCAAGCTGGATTGCTTTCGCTAAGGGAAAAAAGCAGACCACCCATGCTATTTCCACAGTACTAACACCACCGTGGGTAATGGATGAAGAATGGTCAGTTCCCGATGAAACTGATCCAGGACTCCAAAAAGGCCACCATTTAAATGTACCCTGCATTTATTATCTCCTTTCATTAAAATGACACTCAGCCGCTTCCTCTCAGCATATTGGCAGCCATGTGCACACAAGTACCTTGCTGAAAGTGTAAACATGCTCCTGTCAGCATGCTGAGCCTGCAGATGCTGACATTTATTCTGGTTGAGCTTTCAAAGTGCTCTTATTGCTTCCACAGAGAAGGAGAAACAAAGGAGCCTGGCTGGCACAATAGACACATATACACCTATGGGTGATTTGACCATCCAACTACCATATCAATCCCAGGGCCTGGAGTTGCTTAAGTGAGCATGGAGGGCCTCTTTAATTCTGAGTGTGGGTTTCAACAATCTCTGGTCCGAGATGTTTCTGATGCAGAGGTCTGGTATAGCCTCAAATAGCACTCAATACATTAAAACAATATACACTGGAAATTCTCCCTATGCCTTCATCCAGGAGATGAAGTAGTTGAAATGCAATTGTCCAGTTAAAACGGCCCCATGCAGTGCAGTTGTTCTTAGTTGTCGTACAGTGGGCCACGACTCATGGCACTGCCATGCCCAACAGAAGGAAACACTGCCTCGTCCAGCACCACCCCCTCATGGGTCACACATTGGACTCTTGTGATCCACCACCTGATTTGGGGAAATAGCCGAATCTTTCTTCTTAGTCCACCTTACCCTGGAAGCAGCACTGAGCCTTGTTCAACATCAGAGCCACATGTAAGCTGCCACTGGCAGATGGTGGTAACCTCACATGAGATGCTCTGGGAATTCTACCACTGAAACTCCCTAGGACTCTGCTATTTCTATAGCACATACTGTCTGTTCCAATGGTGTTGTCTCAGTACACCACTTCCTACCACACTGCAGAAGCTTTAAAGATTCTTGTTGTTTTCAGGTGCCCTCCACTGGCTCCGACGCAGAGGGACCCGACGCACAGTCGAAGGTGCTGAGTGGTCTGCGTACCGCCCTCCCATCATGGTGATGCTTGAGCGGTTGTTGCAGCCGCTGTGTCAGCCCATCTCGTCCAGGGCTCCCTCTTTTTCACTGACCCTCTGCTTTACGTCCGCAGCTCTGCTGTTCTTCAAAAGGTTTTCAGACGTGGCTAATCTGTTCCTTCTTCTAACCTGTTCTTAGTCTGGAAGCTCCTCCACAGCCTGTTCACCATGGTGACCCTACCGGTATTTAAATACTGGTGGCATGATTTCCAGTAACTCAGCAATACACAAGCAACCGCAGTAAGAAAAATGGGCAAACAAGTGGTGGTCACTGTGTTTGAAGTTTATCACATCCAATCCCATTTCCACCCCATGAACACCTGCGTGGATGCATGTACACGTGTGCAACACACGCTCCCCGGGAAATCTCCCATTATCTTAAAGGCTGAGATCAAATGTTCATTCACATTCCTCTGTGTCTCTGTCCCAGGAGCAGGATCCCATAGCACACCGTTCATAATTCAATTCTAAAATGTAGTGCACTGGACGGTAAGCCATCTGTATATATCTGTGTTTCTTCAACAAATTAACGAACCCTTCCAGGATGGCGATAGAGACCATGTTATCGTTTATGCTAAGCTTCATGTGGTGCTTAGAACACAGTATGTGCTTAAGCAATGTTGAAAGAACAAATACATGAATTAATCAAACAAAAACCAGTATGCCCTAGGTTATTTCCTGTCCCTACAACCACAAGGGTCACCTGTCAGGGAAATCACCCTCAAGTGGATCCAGCTTTGCTTTGAATCTGAAGCAAATCCTTGGGGGGTATTCAGAATACCCAGCTACTTAGGAGATGTGGAGATGTTAACAGAAGCTATACTCTTTTAAAACCAGAGCTGAAATGTCCATACATATGAATAGATTTTCCAAGAAACTCTGGGGCTTTGGAGAAAAAGATGTAGATTTCAAGGAAAAGAGAGATCCTGTTGCTGGCACCACCTAATGAGTCCTAAGAGCTGGCTCCCCTTAATGAAGTGGTCACGAAGTGTCAGCAGAGACTGGAACACTGCTGATTTGCATACTCTTTGGTTAATAGTGTTAAACGAGGACTCAGTGGCTGTTAAGTCCCGTTGAGTTTACTGCACTAAAGCTCCTGCAAAGATTATTGATTCCTTTTAGAGACTCTTAGGAGAGTAGTAAATTAAAAGAGGATTCATTTGATTACTCTGGGATGGGTAAGATTCTAATTTTCAAGCACGAAGCATTTTTAAACTCTCTTCAGAAACTATAAATGTTTGTGGCTTTGAATTTTACATACAATCTCTTAGTTCTAAAATATTAGGGGCTTTTGTGCTCTAGGGGAAAAAAAGAATCAATAATCAATAGGTTCAAAGTCCTGTATCCCCACCATTCATTCTCAGGGACAGAAGTACAGGGTTAGATGTATGCACCAATGATCCCCTTGTATCAAAATACAGAATGCTTTCCTTCTGAAGTATAGTGCATCAGCAAAATAGTTACAAATAAATAAATAGTGTGTGTGTGTGTGTGTGTGTGTGTGTGTGTGTGTGTGTGTGTAAAACGCTGGTTGGAAGTTCAAGCCCACCAGCCAGTTTGAGGGAGAAAGATAAGGCTGTCTGCTCCCCAAAGATGTAGTGTTGGAAAGCCTACGGAGCAGTTCTACTCTGTACTCTGTACTCTCCGTTCTGTACTATCCGTTATGTACTATCAGTGGCTAGGAGTAGGAATTTATTCAATGGCAGTGGGTCCATGTGTGAATATCTGTGTGCCTCAAAATTACAAGGTACATCTGATTTGATCACCTGGTTGACGCCTTTAACAGTTCTCTCAGTGAAAGAAAGTGCAAGGGAAATACATGTGGATGGAGCCTCCAGTGTCTCACCTTTCAGTGTAGACCAGGGCTGTGAGTCGCCCTGCTATCATACAGAATGCCTGGGAAAATGGACTGTGACAGATAAAACTAGGTTAAAATCTAACACCTTAGCGTTGGAACGCCCTTTTGACTCATTGTAAAGTTGTTCTAGTTTTTAATATTCTCTATTTTCTTTCCAACTGGAGTTTTCCTCACTTTTGTTTTGTTCTTTTTGTTAGCTTTTTTAACTTTTGGCTTTGTATTTTGTATGGTTTTCAGTATATGAAATCCAGGATGAGTGATTGTGTATAGAGATTAATCGTTCCTTGCGGGTATGGCAGGGGAGGGTGTGGGGAAAGGGGAAGGCAATAACAAGGAGTTAAAGAAAAATGTTCTAAAATAGATTGTGGTCATGATCACATAACTTTAATTGATGTGATTGAGCTATTGAATTGTAATATTTGAATTACGTTCCAAATAAAACTGTTTATTTAAAAAATGAAAAAAAATTACAATGTACAATAGCATTCTTCTTGGGTTTCAAACTATATGATGACAACAATCCAAATTTATATCTCCATTTGAGTCCTCTGCTGTTAGTAATCCACTTATCTATTCAGCCAAAACTCTAAAGGGGTCACCTAAACAGCCCCAACGGCACTTGTCCTCTTTTCAATCCTGCTCCGAGGACGCTGTTTATGCCACTTTCTTCCCCTTGAACCAAGCCACTGTCTTCGTGTGTCTACCTTTCCTTCTTGCCCCCAACTGGTACACGTTCCTAGGCAACTCCAAATGGACCACAGTGTTTCAGAAGATATTCCTTTGTTCTATATCCTCAATTATGTTTTACTCAGCTCCCAGATCTAGAATAGTATATGGTTGCTGAATAAATGAATGAAAAAAATCAGTGGATGGGGGAAGCAATTCTAGTCCCCCTCTAACCCCTTTGAGAAAGTAATGTGTTAAATTGTTAGCCAAGAGTGATAAACCTGAAGTTCTCTGAACTTATCTTGCTTCAATCTTTTCTGTTCTGTTCAATTTCCTGCCATCAATCTCTATTATGCCCCTTCTTTGTTTTTGTTTAATGTTGTCAGGATTTTTGAAGCAACTTGTTGACATGGAAAATTTCAAAGGGTCTCCAACACGTCTACCTCTATAATTCTAAACATACTTCATAGATCTGCATAAAACAAGGACACAATGTGTATTTCTCTCCAATACATTCATGGCAAATTGCTTGCTTTAATTTTCCCTCACAGCTTGATTGTATAAGTGGAAGGGATAATAAGCACATTCAAGGATTCTTGTCGTTGTTAGAAACCCTCTGCCCAACAACGTGGGACACTGCCCTGTGCGGTCCCCTCCTCACCGTTGTTCCTATGCCTGACCCATGGCTGCAGCCACTGGGTCAAACGTGGCTGCCCCTCTCTTACTAACCATGACGTCTTCTCCAGGGACTGGTCTCTCCTGACAACACATGCAAAGTATGTAAGATGCAGTCTTAAAATCTGTGCCTCTAAGGCACACTGTAGCCACACTTCTTCCAGGACAACTTTGTTTGTCTTTTTAGCAGGTACTGTACTTTCAATATCCTGAACCAGCACCACAATGCAAACACATTGATTCTTCTTGGATTCCTCATCTTCCTGGTAAAATATTTAGAGTTAAAACTACCTAAAAACAACTCACCCCTAAAGCAGAAGTAATGACTTTTACACTACTTCTTGCATTACTTCATGTCTGAGGAGCTGCAATACAATGAGCAGAGTATAACGCTGCCTGAAAGGCTGGTACAGAACCTTGAAGGAAGAAAACAAGAAACCAGACAACAATGATTCAGTTGTGGGAAATTTTATCACATGAATCTTAAGTACATACACAGAGGAGAATCCAAACGTTTGTGGAAAATTCCATTTCCTTTTAATTCCACTTTTTCCATGACCTGTTTGAAGCCTCTGGGTATATTTCAATTCTTACCAGTGTTACTTTTTAGTGGGAACCTACAGGACAGGAAGCTAAGGTACTGGTGACCCACGATGTCCTTATAATGGAACCCGACTACCACTCCAGTGCTGTGAAGCCCTCCTTGAGGAAATGCTTGACAGTGATCTGCAGTGATCTGCAGATATGTTTTAGCTTTGTAACCACAAAGCCAAATAAACAGCGTGATGGCACTGTTTTGACATGATTATCTGTTAAGAAGATATTTCCACATTATCTGTGTTTTTGTTTTGCTTTGTTTTTTGTTGTTCATTTTACGGTTTAATTCTGAGGTGTCTTGTCATTGGGGTCATCCTCTTGAAGTTCTGCTATATATTTTTCTGATTTTCATTGTATGAAACCCAGGATCGATGAGTCTGTTGGGGCAGCAGAAGAATCAGGATTTAAGGTGGGGGGGAGTGTAAAGTAGTGGGAAGGGGGTTGTAAAATGGAGACAACAATGCCGAGTCCTTGGAAACGGATTGTGGTAGTCCTTGTACAACACTGCTTGACATGATTGAACTACACAATGATATTGTATATATATTAACTCCAATGAATAATATTCTTTTTAAAAAAGCAGGTATTGTGTTGTTGGGCTAGAATTACAGGAGACTCAAATGGAGGCGCTCCCCCAAGTAACAACGGGCTGGCTCACAAGAGTGTCGGTCTGTGGGCTGGTTTATCGTGTTCTGGCTGAACTCGGCGCATCACTCAGAGCAAGAGCTCCTCTCTCTAAGAGTCACAAAGGTGGAGACTACCAGACCATTGCTCAGAATGAAGTAAGCACAACTCTCTGCGTCTGTAAACCAATCATGGCAGCCGTCAGCAATGCCTCACACCCAAAGTAACTTGGGTGGAGCTTAAAAGTCACTCATGAAAATAGAGGATTTAGCCTCTACTCGTGTAATTTATAAACTCACTGACTCAACAGATATTTTGGAAAGGTCGCCATGTGTCAGGAAATGGGCTAAGAAATGAAGAGGAGGTCATGAATAAGAGATCATCTTTACCCTGAAAGGGATTACCATGTAGAAATTCAAGTAACCTTGAATTCCAGTAGACTGGTCAAGATGGCCAGCCTGCTAGGAAACATCAGATGGGAAGGTAACCTAAACCTGCAAAATCATAGAAAACGTATCAATTAAGTCAATCTCTTAGCTGAAACTTGAGGGGTCTACAAACGGCTTAGGGAGTTCCTGGTTAGTTCAAATGATTGTGTATTTGACAGTTAAGCCAAAAGGTTGGTGACTTAAAGCATCTAGATGAGTTTTAGGAAGAACTGCAGCGCTACCGCTCAGAGATGATAGCCGTGTAACATCCTATGGAGTGCAGTTTTCCTCCGACACACATGGGCTCATGGTGACCATGAAAACTGGTTTTCGTTCTTTTGAGATTTTAGATACCTTGTAGTATTGTTGTTATGTGTGTTCAAGTCAGTTCAGACCCACAGCGATCCTTTGCACAACAAAGTCCTGGGCCATCCTCACAAGTGTTTCATGCTCAAGCTGATTGTTTCAGCCACTGGGTCAATCCTTCTTCTTCTTCTTCTTTTTTAAATTCTTTTATTGGGGGCTCTTACATCTCTTATCACAATCCATACATTCCTCCAGTGTGTCAAGCACCTTTGCACATATGCCGCCATCATCATTTTCAAAGCATTCGCTTCTCACTTGAGCCCCTGATATCAGCTCCCCATTTCTTCCCCCTCTGCCCCCCACCAACCTCCCTCATGAATCCTTGATAGGTTATAGATTATTATTTCCATATCTTACATCATCCTCTGTCGCCCCCTCACCCACTTTTCCGTTATTCATCCCCCTGGGAGGAGGTTATAGTTTTATCCTTGTGATTGATTCCCTCTGTCTTCCCCTACTCCACCCCACCCCCAATCCTCCTGGCAGCTCTACTCTCAAGGTTGGCCCTCAGGGGTTTATCTATTCTGGGTTCCCTAGTGTGCATGCTCTGATCTAATCCAATAGGTAAGGTAGAATTGATGTCATGATAGTGGGATCAATCCATCTTCTTGCAGAATTTCCTCTTTTTTGCTGCCCCTCCACTTTATTGGCCTTGATGTCCTTCTCCAGGGACTGGTCTCTCCTGATAATATGTACAAAGTCTGTAAGACAAAGGCTTGCCATCCTTGCCTCTGAGCAGCACTTTGTCCTTGCTTCTGTTAGGGTTCTTGAGTGGGTAATACCTCGGTTCTTTACTTCGCATTCTGAAAAAATTCACACCAAAGCATGTTTTGTGATTCAAGTGAGTTTTTATGGAGAACAGGAAAAGTTTCAGGCTTTACAATCTCAAAAGGGTACACGCAACTTCTGGAGAGCATGTGAAATCACACAGAAGTTGCGCTGGGGTTCACAACTGTGCAAAAAACCTTGTGGACAAGATCCCAGGAGGCCAGAAGCTCAGGATCCCTAGAGGCTAAGAGCATGTGCAGAGGCTAAGATAGTGTGGGCCAAGAGGCTGTGGGCCCTGAGTAGGCCCAGAATAGGCAAATGTGCGCCCTTGGGGGGGAGGGAGAGCCTCACCCTCTACCTGCCGCTGACCAGGAGCAGGGTGAGAGAGAGAAATTGGCTTTGCCGCAGCCCATTTCTAACACCTCTGATTGGGAGGCGTGGTTGAAGGTACTGGTTGACCTCATTGATTGAGTTAGGCTGACCAGGGTGATGTCATGAGCCTGAACCTAGTTTGGGTGCCCAGGTGTACCTCCCACCTGGCTGGAGGCTTGTGTATGAGCATGCTCAGTTTGGGGTCTTCCCATAGGTGTTCAATGATTGCCTGGTTTCTCCCCAACCTCTTCTATGGGGGCCTTTACGGGCATGGAAGGGACAACCCCCCTATCCCCAAATCTTACTCCCTAACATTTCTTCCAAAACAGATTTGTTTCTCCTTTTAGCAGTCCATCCAGGATACTTTCAAAATTCTTCTCTAGAGCCACAGTTGAAATGCATCAATTCCTCTTCAGTCTTCTTTACTGAACTTTCACATGGCCTGGACAAGGCCCTCTTTAGTCCTCAAAGTAACCGCCCTTATTTTCAACACTCATTCATGGCATTGTAAACATTATGATTTTCTGATGCACAGTGGCCAATCCTAATACCTAGAATCTCAATCTTTATGTGTTCCACTTCATTTTTGATGACATCCAATTTTCCTAAATTCATACTTTATATATTCCAAGCTCCAAGTATTAGTAGCTTTTTGCAGCAGTTTCTTCTCGATTTGAGTTGTGGCCCATCCGCCAACAAAGACCCCTCAGTATTTATCCCTCTGGCTTTACTCCATTTACGTTGCCACGGTCAACTCTACTGTGAGAAGCCAGCTCCTCAGTCATAGTTTGAGTGCCTCTGATCTAAAGGGCCCATTCCCTGCACTCTCTCTGAGAATGTTCTGCCATATCTGGCAATGTTTTGATTCTCTGTACAACGTTCTCAGCAGCGACTTTTTCTGAAGTGGGCAGCCGATTCCTTCTTCATTGCTTGTTTTTAGTCTGGCATCTCGGCTGAAACCTGTTCACTTTGGGTGACCCTGTTGGCATGTGAAATACCAATAACATAGCTCCTAGCATCAAAGCAACACAAAAGCCACCACAGAAGTGACACACACAAAAAAAGTGGTGATTAGAGACCGTAGTCTGCTTTTAAAGAACCCCGGTGGCATAGTGGTGAAGTGCTCCACTACAAACAGAGTGGTTGTTGGTTCAAAACCACCAAATCTGCTCTGCAGGAGAAATCTGTAACAGTCACATGGGGCTCCAGAGGACCATGGGGGTTCCAGAGACACCGGGTCATGTTTTAGCTACATAAAACACAGGTCTATAAGGGGGAATCATACTACTGAGGTGCACACACCTTGGAATAATTGAACATTTGGGGTGAAGAAAGCAGCGTTTACCACAGGACTAAGTTCAGAAATGGTAGCTGATGGGGTGGATGGAAAACTGATTATCTGTTCTGTAAGCCTTCAGCTAATTCTCCACCAAAAAGCTGAAAGGTAAACAAACAAAGATTGCAGCCTCGGCAACCCCGTGACATAGTTCTGTGTCCAGCAAGGTCACGATGAGTTGCATTCTACTTGAATTTGACAGTCAGATTTGGTTGGGGATTTAGTCCTTGGCTAATTTAGACTTTGGCTGCATATTTCAGAGTGATCCTTTTGTCCTATGGAAGTTGCAGTATTGCTCTCAGGAGATACATTAAGAGTCTGTGTAGAGTCACAAAACTGGGCTGAGTATGAATGGTTCAGTCTTGTGGCGTGAACACCACCATGCTGACTGGAGTGACTACAGAGCAAGCAGAAATGTGGAATGGCTCTTGTTTGATTCATGCAGACTTATATGTGAAGAGAGTGCGCACTGTGATCACAAGCCTCCTTTTCTACATTTCTGAGGGAAACAAGGTCTGTCCCACCCCTAGAACTTGAACCTATGTGTGCCTGGTGGAACTAACAAGGAATAATACAACATAGCAGTGTTTACTAATAACTCTACTGATGGGATTTGTATTGGGAGTTATCAAGTATTTGGTAGTATTTATAGGAGTGTTTTGATATTATTTTTGATGTACTTTTTATTCTTTTTTAAGCTGAATTTAAAGACCAGACATCAAAAAAGAAAATCAACTACCATCAAGTTAGGTCTGACTCATAGGGACCCAATAGGAGAGAGTGGAGTAGAACTTCTCCCTGTGGTTTGCAGGCCATAAGTGGGTATAGAAACTGACTGCCTCATCTTGCTGCTGTGGAGTGGCTGGTGGATTCAAACCACCAACTTTTTGGTTAACAGTCCAACAAGTAACCCACAAGACCACCATGCATATTTTGAAATGCCTCATTAAACAGTTGTTATTGTTACCAGCACAGAATATTTTACATTTAACCTACTGAGCCAAGATATATATGAATATATTCATACATGTGTGGACCCTCTAGTTGTTGAGACTAAATATTTATCAAATTTTTTGGAAAGGATATATACTAAAATGTCTACATGAGTTACCCAAGGGAATGGTATTGGGTTAAAAACAAGCTCCCATTTTTCACTTTGCACATTTCAGAACTTAGAATTTCTTTTTGCAATAACAAATATAATAAAAATGGAGGCTATAACTGCCAAGTTTAGTTCCATGATGAGATCCAGAAGAACATGATATATTTTCCATGTCTGGGAATTTTCTCATACGAAAGACAGATAATGATTAAGAAATACTATATTAGCTGAGTCCAGGTGCAATGTCATATTGAAAATTAAACTCATGTGCTGTTACCATAACTCCCCACTGGTGTGGGTATCAAAAGTACAGAACGGAGAAGCTGCAACATCATAAATACACGGATCATAAAAATAAATGGGCAGATAGTAACAGCAGCACCAGTTGAATTTCTTAAACAAATGCCACTATAGCTACCAATTATAACTCCATTTATGAATCAAATATGTGAGCAGGATGCTGGACTTCAAACTTCCAAAGCACATTCTGTTCTCCAAATCATGGACATTGGCATGTAAAAAAAATCAGTAAAAAGCCATGGAACTATTGTTTAGAGAAAGATCAATTGAAATTGATTTAAAAGAAACACCTCATACCCTCTGACACGATCAGATCAAATTCTTAAAAGCATACAGTGACAATGGGTTAACCGGCTGAGTATGAAAAACTCATCTAAGAAAAGGCTCATTAAATCAAGATTTGATGACATGGATTGATATTATTGGACATCGAATTTCTAAAAATTGAACATAAACAAGAGCAGAAGCAACATGCTAAAGTAGGGTCAAAATTAAGTTGTTTTTATAGCTTGGGCAGAGCACAGAAGTGTAAACCACACTGGGCCAGAGAACAAGAGATTTCCAGTAATACTTATGCTATTAGTAAACCTTCTGAAAAGACCCTTTACCTTTGTCATGTGCAGATGATACTTGCCTCTTGTGTACTCTAAGCTACAAAGCTTGAGGACAGCAACCAAGGTTTTCTTGCAAACATTTGAGAAAAAAACTGAAGCTCTTTCCCCAAAGAATAGCTGCCTCACCTATAGATATCGCCGCTTCCCAATCATATACTGAAGTGGGTTGGCCTACCGACTTGGCAAGAACATGAATAAAGCTCTTAGCTTTCATAATTCTGCCTCCCTCATGTCTACTGTCTAAAGCATATGGCTTTCACATTAGCAAGCAGCAGCACTAAGGGTACTTGTTTGAGAATTCAATCATGAATTTTCTGTGAGCCAGCACCTGCCACAGGCTGGCTTAAGACATCTGATATTTGAAAAAGACAGGTTAGCAGGCATGCTAAATACCCTTTCTTCTAAATTCCCCAAGCTCTGTCGCATTTTTAGTCTGATCAACAGGAAGCCGTGTTCTTGAACCAAATTATCTCAGTTCTTCATAGAAAGGACTTCACAGATTGATGATACATGGTTTTGCCCTGAGCCTTTATGAAGGGTCGATATAAAAAATGTCTCATCAATATTTCTGTTATTTTTGACATAGTTTTAAGCAGTCAATGTCTACTATGCTTGCAAATACCATTTTTTAAAAAGACTCACAGAAATACACTTCATTTAACATAATTCTGAAAAAGATTTGTTTTTACCAGTGAATATGGATGCTTTATTTTGTTTGCCAATGAGTGAACATCAAATAACTCCAGTTTTCTTTTTGCCTTAGATAGCATGAAACTTGGACTTAAATTCATGCTTATTGTAGCAATTAATCCCACCTGGGTGTGTGACATTAGCTCTTCACGGTGCTTGCTTTAGACAGTGTTTCCTCTATTCCAATTATCAACTACCCAGTTTGAATTATGTTGCATGTGTAAGCTCATTCCTATCGTTTGCAAGTCTTGGATGAAACAGTGGAGGGTAAGTAGAAAAGAAACCAACATTCAGGAGCATGTATTTGTCAATCATACCGTGTTCTTAAGTTTCCAGTTCAAAATGAGGTTGATCTCACGCACTTACAGCCACCTGGTCCATCCCGACTCATAGAGACCTTATAATCAAGGAAGAATTGTCCCTGTGTATTTCTGAGACTGTAAATCCTTAAGGGAATAGAAAACCTCATCTTTGTTTTGCTGAGTAGCTGGTAGTTTCAAACTGCTGACCTTGCAGTTAGCAGCCCAACGTGTTACTCACTACACCACCATGGCTGTTCGTTCAGATAACAAAAGAGAAATAACACAATCAAGATGAAAAACAGCTAAGAACCAAACCAGAGCTGATATTTGAACTACTTTTTTTCCCCCTGTCTTTATCCAAATGACCCAAACTATAATTGGGTAGACTCTGACCCATAGTGACCTGATACAGAAATTCTGAGACCTCTCAGAAATTGATTGCTTCCTACTGGCAGGTTCGAACCTACCAATCTTGCAGTTTGCAACCCAATCCAATTCACTGCAATTCACCGGGCTCCTGGTCGACAGAACATGCTCCTGTTTATGACTCTACTATGCCTACTGATTATTACATATTAAACTCTACTTATTCTAAAAAGCTTATTTTGGCAGGATTATGTCGATTCTGATCTTCAGAATTGTTGTAAAGATAAAATAAAATTAAAGACAAGAAAGCACTTTGAAATACTTTTAAAGCAGTCTACAAATGTAAGGTGCTTTGTCTTCTATTCTGTTGCTGCACTGGTAATTGTAAGATTTAAATCATTATATTAAATTTAATGGTTGTATGAGTGTAAGTGTTTCCAAATCTTGAGTACTCCACTATTTACTTTATTTGTATTCAATAAATAATTTGAACCAGCTATAAAGCCAAAGGGGCTTTGGTAAAAGTCCTTCAGACATAAAATACTTTATTGAAATTTAACAACAAATGTCATTCTGTATTAAACTTCAGCTCATAAATTCTGGTAAAAATTATTCATATACCATACCTACAGCATCTTCCTGAAAGCCATATGAAGCCATAAACCAAATAATAAACCCATTGCCATCTAAGAAGTAATGATATTTAATGACCTTCTCTTACTTTCAATTTTCTGAAATAAATTTCATAATACATCACGGTGATCATCTTGTGTCCCACTTATAGCAACCCTGTAGGACAGAGTATGACTGGCCCTGGAGGTTTCCAAGACTATAACTCTTTATAGGAGTAGGAAAGCTTCATCTTTCTCTCCTGAAGCAGATGGTGATTTTGAGCAGCTGACCTTATAGTTAGCAGCCCAACATGTTACCACTACATCACCAGGGCTCTATCCCATACCATTTCCAGGGCTGAAAGTATTTACAGAAGCCAGCTAAGGTAGTTAGTTTATTGTGCCAACCTGGCCAATAAACACAAGTGGGATTAATTGAAGGGTGGAGAGATAAATGGCTCTGTGAGGCTCGCCTTTCTTGTCTCTTGCTCTTTGATCATCAGACCAGTGTGCGGCTGCCTTCCTTGTTCTGTGCCTTAATTTGCAAGCTACACTACCTGTGGGACACCTAACCCATGGACTGTGTCACTGTAATTTGAAGGTCCATCAAGACTTGCTTCGCCACACAATTGGAATTTACATATCTTGAGCTGGGGACTGACAGACCCTGTCATCGGGCTGACTGTTGGGGACCTGCCTTGCTGTTTGCTGCCTGTGCCCGGATAGCCTGAATTGCTCTACAGAGGACTACCTAGCGGCCCTCAAGACTTGAAGGACTGCCAGTGTCTCACAACCATCTCATGGGAGTGAGTTGCACTGAGCCATTTGTACTGCTTTATAATTTAACTGTTTATTTCTTGTGTTATCTATCCATCTGTGTGTGTATATATATATATATATTAGCAATTTATAAGTTTTGTCTCTCTAGAGAACCCTAACACATTTTGGTGCCAGCAGTGCTTCTAGAGAAATAAAATAATAAATATGGGCTTCTGAAATTGGCTCTCCAGCCTGATTAGTCTTAACAGCACTAATAATGCTACTTCAACACCCCAAAGCATGGATAAGTCTGCTACCCTTACTAATCCATGGTGGGAAATAGCAAAGCTAATCCCTACAGTAGCATTACCAATAGATGAGGTGCTGGTTAAAGGAGTGTCTCTGAGTGATCATATGTTTGATATTTTCCAGGAGTTTTGTAAGGATGACAAGTATAGGGAAGCTGGTTGGCTGGTTGGCTTAATCACAATGGAAAGTGTGATTAAGGAGAGGGATGGTCTCAGAGCCTAAGAAGCATGCCTCAGGTGCAGACTAACAGATTTGAAAGCTTCCACCTGTGCTACAAAGGAGAGCCTTCTCTCCTCTAGTAATAGAACTGACATTGCTGAGAACCAGGTCCAGAGTCTCATTATACGAGTGGCTGAATTACAACATCAGCTGAATTGCAGATCTAGAGCAGTGTCTCATACCAAAGTGAGAGCATTGATTGGGAAAAGTTGGGACCCTGAAACATGGGATAGAAATATATGGGCTGATGATCCAGAAGAGGAGGATATTGAGCCCCCAGAAACAATTGATCCACCCCAGTCAATAGATCCACCCCTCCCAGCTGAAGGTATTAATTCACAATCCACACCTGAGCAGATTAGCCAAACTATTCAAGTTGATGTGCCATGTGGCTGCGTGGGTGGCATTGCCTGAGGGAGAAGCCTTACAAGATATTGCTGAGAGCACCCGGGAAACCCCCTCACCACCCATTATTTCCGCTAGATCTGTCACTAAAATTAAGCCTCAGAAAGCTCCTAAAGGTGAGGTTGAGATGGTACCCAAGAAGAAGTGCGCTATACTCACAAAGATGTGCTTGAGTTTTCAAATACGTACAAGCAGAAGCCTGGGGAATATCCCTGGGAATGGTTACTAAGGGTGTGGGATACTGGTGCATGAAATGAAATTTTAGACCGGTCTGAGTTTCTGGATATGGGACCCCTAAGCACAGACTCTTCTTTCAATGTCTCTGCGAGAGAGGCTAAGAGAGGATCTAATTCTTTATTTGGTTGGTTCATTGAAGCATGGACTGCCAGATGGCCTAGATTGGACCAACTTGAAGTACCTGACCTACCTTGGTACACTGTAGAAGAAGGCATCCAAAAACTTAGAGAAACTGGCAAGTTGGAATGGATCTATCAGGATATTCCCATAGACCCAAAAAGGGGGTGTCCTAAGGACATACCCTTTACCACAACCATAAGGAACAAGTTTGTGAAGTGGGACCCAGCATCTCTTAAGACTTATGTAATTGCTATTTTATGTGCACCAGGATTAACAGTGGGCACTGCCCTAAGCAAACTCTGACATTTGCCCACAATGGGACTGATTGGTCCCCGTGATGGTAGAGGGCAGGTGTCTGTACTGAATCAACAAGACAGGGTGGGCATGGTTATAATAGACAACAAGGTTTCCATAGTAATCAAAGCAACTTTTGTCTCTCTAGAGAACCCTGTCTAACACACCAGCTGATGGGTTTGAAAGCCAATCTTTCAGGTAGCTGCGGAGCGCTTCAAACACTGCCACCAAGACTCCCTCATCAAAATCCATGCATTTGAAAATCCTACAGTGGCCCTCTGATCTATAAGTAGATCATAAGTATCCATAGGTATATTGAAGAAGGATAGAGAAACCGTTCCTTTATTATGACCAGAAAACAGCCTCAGACTGTGAAATGATCAGCTGTCTCTAAGCACAGACGGGACCCTTCCCTTCACTCTTCATCCCCGCCTAAATCCTCCGCCAATATTAAAATGCAGCCTCATCATACTTGATCCTATTTCATTAAGAAGTTTCTCTCTCTCTTCTCATTCCAGCTCTTTATCCTTCCAGAAAATGACTTTTGCTATTTCAGCTCGTGATACTAATTATATTTTTCATTTTGTGTGTTAGTCCTATTTTCTTCAGCTTGTCAGTTAAAAATATTTTAAAACATACTGTATTAAAAACATGATTAATCATCTTATCCTCAATTTTAAATATTGCATAGTGAAAGCATCGCTATAAGATCTCCATGTTGCTTCATTATCAAGAAGGTAAATAACTCAGGAAGTAGGCTGTCAGACTGGGTGCTACTTACCTAATGTTTAATTCCTTTGGTAAGCCATTGAACAAGATGTTTCTGCCTTATTTTTAACTTACGGCATTTCAATGGGTTCTGCTATTCTTTGACCATGTTCTAGCCTTACTGGTGGCGTGTTTGAGGGCCTTTATTCTTCTCAGAGCTCCTTAGAAATTGACTATACAAGGAAAAGTCGGAACTATTGCTGATGGAGTGGTGGTTCATACATGCACAAGTTTAGCCCAAGCAGAAGTGATGAAATATTTCGCTGTGGTTAGTGGGTGGCTGAGCACCTGTCTTTGTCTCCTTTGAGGGCATTCAAAAGAGAGCCAGTCCTAACAGTTGCTTTCTGAGGGCATCTGCCGGGTCCGTTCAGTTCAAGTCAGGTATAGGGCGTTTGTGTGTGGTTGGTTGGTTGATTGGTTTTTTGGGGGGGGTGTTATTCTAAAGGATTGTCATCTTGAGAAATTTTCTCGAGGAACACAGAATGATCACAAGGGCTTATCATAAGGGAAATAGAAAATTGAAAATTGCGTTGTTCAGGAAAAGGCCAAGAAAGTTGTGCCCAGGATTATTTTTCCCCCATTATGATAATGTGCATGCTCATGTTTTTAATGGTAGTAAGGGCTATTCTAGGAGGATTTTGTTAGGAAATCCTACCCCATCCACTCTACCATAGCTGTCATCTCGTCACTTCAAGCTTCTTTTTGTTTCTCAAACTCAATAAAGCATTGAAAAGGAACATGAATTTAGTCCCTGGGGATGCCCAAACTGCTCTTTTGACATGGTGTCCAGTGAAGAATGTAGAATTATTTGAGGAAGGGTTAAAGAGACTGGCATCAATGTGTATGAACTATATTTCATGTAGTGGTTTCACCTTTTGATAGATTTGCATCATAAATATTTTTGTGATTTTGTTGCAATGCCTTTTGACTTACCTTTGTATCAAGTTCCTAGAAATGAGATATAGGTGTCTAGAGTTCTCTAAATTACAGGTACAAATTGTACATACAACCTATGACCTTTGGAGCCAGGGAAATCTGACAGTTCCAAGCAGTCTTTGGCATTTTATTAGGGAAGTGGTAGAAGAAAAGCTGGGATTTCAGAGATCAGAAACTATGAGATGGAGTGACAGGCTGGCTTCCGGGTCTATAGAGGCAGAGGCCAAGGCTGGGAGGCTGAGGATCAGAGATACGTGGTTGCAGACTGAGGTGAGTTGTTATTATGGACCAATGATTGTTTTCTGATCCTGACTTGTGGTAACGTCTCTAATACACTCTCATTATTGTGAGTACAGTCTGTGAGTGCTATGTACCACTGCAATAAATCATCGAACCCAGCATAGAAGTAGAGTGCTGTGGAAGGAACAGTTGGTGTCAGAGTAGATAAAGAAGGATGGAGCTTGTAGACATGTGTGAGCCTTGCCTCTTGGCAATAGGTAAGCAGAGGAGATCAGAGATGGCCTCCCAGGCTGTTTACTGTGCCAGAGACCACACTCAGACTACTGGGTTAGGACAGTTCTCCAGCAAAGGATGCAGCTGTGAGCCTTAGCAGACAACAATACTCACAAAGCCTGGAGAACAGAGGTACTAGCTTGGTAAAAATGGATCTAAACAGGACATAAACCACACCCAGTACATAATGAACCAATGATGGCAGCAGAGGGGGAAATCACATTTTAAGCACATAAATCAGGATAAGAAAATAAACTTAAAACCTATCTATTTTATGGGGCTCATCATTCTTGAAATATTCTTCTTGCCTAATATAAGTGTTCTCAAATAATTAACAATTAGTCATATCCTTTTGAGCATGCATAATTATATATGTTTTCTACCATGTACATATTGGTGCAATTTTTTGTTTGGTTGGCACACTACTCTTTGTTAGTTTATAAGCTCCTTGAGAGTACCGACCATGTTTTCTTCTAACTTTATAATGAATATTGTCTGAGGAAGAACATTTTATGCACTTCATAGCTGCTTTGAAGCAGTATTTCCCTACAGAGAAGGAAACTGGTAGCTAATAGAAAATAAGGGCTTCTTTATTTAGTCCTTCTCATAACTTCTACCTTGTTCTTTGCTTATATTCTTATTAAGAAAAAAATATATTCACAGACAATTGACATTATGAGTACAAACATGGAAGCTCTCACTAAATTTGTCCTCATATATATTACAGCCTCAGTATGAATGCCTTCCCGTGAGTACTCTCATTCGAGTTCTTAGATTCATTGCAAGGAGACCAAAGCACAATGAAAAATCTTAATATGTGCCTCATGAAGTGAGTTTTCTGAGACTCCAATGGCTTGAGGGTGGAAAAATAAAATACTGTGCCCTAATGTGAGTATCTAAATCTTGACTTTATCTATCTAAATATCCTTCAAGGCAAAACAGGGAACTGTGGCTTGGAATTATGACTGGTAACCCAGCGTCTAGAGTGAAATACGTCTACCTAAAGGGTAAGGATTGATGGGGTTAGCTCAGCCTCAAGTATTTAACACCCTGCCCCACCCCCGACACTACCCCCACCACCACCCCCACGCAAACACACAGTGGACCAAGGAAAACCCAATCAGGATACAGGCATAATTATTAATACCTGAAGACTGGTGACTGAAGCACTGAATAAAATGAGGAATATTCTAGAGTCCAAAGCAATACAAGATACAGTAATAAGTCAGGTTGAGGTATTTTAGGTAACCCCGAATGTCAAATATCAAGGAAATAAAGTAATAGCTTCAAGACCAGAAAGCAAGAGCCTGATAAAGACATAGATGAAGCCTCATTTTCGCTCACTGCCATCAAGTGGACGCGGACTCATCACGAGCCTGTAGGGCAGGGTAGAACTGCTCCGGTGCATTTACAAGACGGTGACTCTATGGGAAGATAAGCCCATCTTTCTCCAGAGGAACGGCTGGGATTTTCAAGCTGCTCACCTTGCAGATCACAGCCCAACCAGGAACCACTTTGCCAGCAGGACTCCGGACTAGAGGAAGCCTCTATCCAAATAAAACATCCGGAGGAATTAGGTCAGAGCAGGTTATCAATGCAAAGGGAAAAGACGCTAGTCATGGATGATAAATCATAGAGGGTAAATGCGGGTGACACACACACAGCTTTTCATTATTTCTCATAGATATGGGGGAATACATTAGAAGGCATGGCATATGTAGCATTTCTAAGGTTGAATATCGTTGTTAGGTGTCATCGAGTCAATTCCGACTCATAGCAGCTTGATGTAAAACAGAAGGAAACAGCACCTAGTCCTGCCCCATGCTCATGATTGTCCTCAGGTACCAGCCACTGTGCCAGTCCGTCTTGTCAAGGGTCTTCCTCCTTTTCTCTGCCCTCACACTCTACCAAGCACAGTATTCTCCGCGATTCATCTCTCCTGACAACCTGTACAAAGTACATTAGATCAAGTCTCTCCATCCTTGTCTCTAAGTAACATTCTGGCTGCTCTGTTGGCAGTCCATGGTACTTTCAATACTGTTCACCAATACCATAGTTCAGCTGCATAGTTCTCAATTTTTCTGCAGTTTTCCTTATTCAATGTCTAACTTTCACACACATATAAGGCAATTTACAGTACCATGTCTTGGATCAGGCCCACCTTAATCCTCAAAGTAACATCTTTGCTTTTCAACACCCTAAAGCGGTCTTGTGCAATACATCTTTGATCTCTTGACTGCAGCTTCCACAACCACTGATAGTCGATCTGAGCAAGATGAAATACTTGATAACTTCAATCTTCTCTCCATTTATCATTACGCTCCTTGTTGACCCAGTTGTGAGGATTTGGGTCTCCTTACACTGAGTGGCAATCCATACTGAACGCCGTAATCCTTGATCTTCGGCAAGTGCTTCAAGTCCTCCTCATTTTCAGCAAGCAAGGCTGTGTCGTCTGTAGACCAGAGGTTGTTAGGAAGCCTTCCTCCCATCCTGAAGCTGCAATTTTTTCAGAGAATCCAGTTCCTCTGATTATTTGCTCAGCATACAGATTGAATAGGTATGATGGAAGATTCAACTTTGCACACTATTCCTGATTTTAGACCATACAGTATTCCCATGTTCTGTTACCACAGCTACCTCTTGGACCATTTACAGCTGCCACAGGAGCACAGTGGAGAGTTCTGGAATTCTTATTCTCATAAAGTTATTAATAGTTTGTTTTGATCCACACAGTAGAATGCCTTGGCATAGTCAATGAAGCACAAATAAACAACGTTTGGGTGTTTTCTGTTTTCTTTCAGTTGAGATCCATCTGACATGAGCAATGATCTCCTTTGTTCCATGTTCTCTTCTGAATTCAGCCTGGACCTCAGGCATTCCCTTGTCGGTGTACTGCTAAAACCACTGTTGGATGATTTTCAGGAAAATTTTACTTACGTGCAATGTCAATGATATTGTTCGCTAATGTGAGCATTCTGGTGGGAAACCTTCCTCTAGAAGGGGTACAAGTATGGATATCTTCCATCTAGTTGGCCAAGTCGTTGTCTTCCATATTTCCTGGGATAGAAAAGTGAACGTTTGCAGTGCAGAATTGACTCAAAGGCAGTGAATGAGATTCTTCAAAGTATGAATTGTGATGTCTCCCTGACAGGAAGAAAATATTGACACATCACATAGCCAAAAAATACTGTGTATTCAGATTGTACATTTAAAATAGCAAAGTTCAACTCTCAAACTCCAGTAGTAACACAGACAGCCAATTAAAAGTGAGTGAAATCATTGAGGAGATACTTCTCTAAAGAAGACATGAAGATGGTTAATATGTACATGGAAAGATGCACAGCATCAAGAGTCACTCTAAAACTGAAAATCAAAGCCACATGTATGCACATTAGAATAAAATGCGGTATAGAAAGAAAATGCCCGACACAATGTGCTGCCTAGAAGAAAGAGAAGTTGGTACTCTCACATAGTACAGAACGGGATGCAGAAACGCACAGCCCCATTTATAAAACATGTCGGCCTTCTTTAAGACGTTATACACACACTTACCATGCAATATAGGAACTCCATTCCCAAATGGCGCACACTGATGTTCAAAGAAACAAAACATGGTGCACATGAAAGTTTATAGCAACTTCCAAAGTCTAGAAACTGTACAAGTGACCCTCAACTAAGGACTGGATAAACCTGACTGTGACATATCCACCCAATGGGATACTAATAACATTTAAAAAGAAGAAATACTTGCTACACACAACAAAATGACGGCATCTCAATATGTTATAGCAAATGAACGAAGCCATAGGCAAAAGACTGCAAACTGGATGTGACACCATTTAAGTGGCATTCTTACAAAGAAAAGACTTTGGGGACAGAAAACCCATCTTAGGTAGCCAGGAACGATGGTGAGATTTGGGCTGACTAAAGCAGTATACTTGGAATATTCGGGAAGTGCAGGGCTGTGCTCTAACTTAGTTGTGGTAGTGGATACACATTTGTGTAAATTTGTCAAAAGGTGTCAAATGGCATAGCAAAGAGTGAAGTGTACTCTATGTAAATTACACCTACATTGTGAAGATAGGAGAGAAAAGCATCTCAAGATCCAATATGGATAAGTGGAATGCGATTACAAGGGGAAAGGTGAGACAGCCCGTTCCAATAACGATGGCATCTCCAAGCCCCTGGGAGCTGCTCTATTCTGCTTCCTGGGAGCTCTGTGAGTTGGAACCAACTGGATACCAATGGGGTTGGATAATATATTGTATTTTATTCAGACTTCTAGTGTTCACTGGGCTGTAAATCTTTAGCAGAGCAGACACTCAACCCCATCTTTGTCCCACAGAGTGGCTGGTGGCTTTGAACTGCTGAACTTGCCTGACCAGAACTGTTTATTCAACTCAAAGCACGCACATACAAAATGCTGAATAGGCACTCACATAGAGAAAGTATTCGAAGTAAGTATGGACTCAGATCATATCTGGGACAGTTACTTGGTCCTGGTGCCAGGAGGTAGGAGGACATGAATCATATCTACAAATGGAATAGTTTGCTTTTTTTCTCTGTCAGCATAAATTCACCATCACCGAAAGCATGTGATTGGAAAACATGGAGCTAAATTTTGAAGCAATTTAATGAATCTGGAACTTTAGAAATTGTTTCTTTCGATTTAAAAATACCAAGAGAGCAGCAACACTGTGCCATCAAAGGTTAAGACGCACTGCCGTCAAGTCAATTCCACCTTGTAGTGACCTTGTCTGTACAAGGTCCCCAGCCTACAGGTCTTCTTGAGGTAGCAGCCCAGAGCTACCAGACATCGCCATCAGAATGCCTTTCAGGAAGCAAGGGACAGGACAAATACCCCTGGGAAAGCGATAGTGTGTTCTAACCTAGCATGACCTAGTTGAAGTTGTAAAATTAAGCAGTCTTTTCTCCAATCTGCAAAACCTAGAGTTAGAAGGTAGACATGCAGACAGCAATACTGCCTGACTTATTTTAAGTAAGTGCAGGGAACTCTGAGGTAGCCATGATCATCAAAAGGCAGCCAAAATGCGACTGACTGCTTAGGCCTAGAATGCAGTTATGTTTTATTTTGTTGTGTATCCAAGATACTAACTTTGGACACCGTCAGCAGACACGCTTACTTGTGATCGTACCTAAAACCTCTTTCCCAGTCCTGTCTGAAATCATCTGAGTATAATTTGAGACAAGCAGCTGATCATGCCCCTCAGCTTTGACTTTCTCCCAGAGAGCAGCTGGGTGTGTTCATGCTACCAGTCAAGCATTTAACCCATACCACCAGGGCTCCTTTTTTGGGTAACTCCCACCCATTGTCACCCTGATGATTCTAATTCATAGCAACCTATGTATGCATAAATGCCATTCACACTATACACACACAGGATTTAAATTCCTCATCTTGTCAAAATGCTACTTTGGTTTATGTATCAACTTCTAAAGGTAATTCTCTCTAGCTTTCTTAGCCAAAAAGATGTCTCCATTTTTGTCTATAGTTTACATTCTCCCACCGCCCTGTGAGTCTTAATGATATAATATGTTGTCTGTGTTTTTGTGTACAAGCTTTGAAGATTTGTATTTTAAGTATTAAGATGACATAACCTGTGCTGTAAGCATATAGCAATCACAGAACAGACAACACAAAAACTCACTCAAACAACAGCCTGTCTCCTCCTTGCCTTATTAGGCATTGCTCAACCTGTTTCACCCCTAGAGGTAACCATTTTTTGATAATTTGTAGTATATCTTTTCTATATTACCCAACTGTGGGGTGGTTATAAATGTAAGGTATTATAGCTCGATTCTTATCATGAAAAATTAAATGTCAATTCATTGACCCTGTTTTTTATATATTACCATGAACCTTAGGAGTTAGGCTGCTAACCAAAAGGTTGGGTGTTCAAACCCACTAGCTGCTTCTCTGCATGAGAAAGATGAGGACATTCACTCCCCAAATGATTTACAGTCTTAGAAACCCTGCATCGAAACCCTACAGAGGAGCTAGAATTGACTCCAGGTCTGTGGGGCTTGTTTAGTTGGTGGATTGGTTTGCTGGTCAGTTTGATTTAGCTCTTTTACTCATTTGGTTGCTTGGTTTGAGATTTTGGACACATAATCTTGTTTCCTCAACTGAGGAAAATTCACCGTGATTCCCAGTGGCATGCAATAAAGATGCCAGTGCCTAGACGCTCTCCCAAGGAGAAGAGCTCTACTGTCACAATCGAACTCACTGATAGTCTATCCCATTTGCTTTTTTCCTTCTAACAACTACCATTTCCTTCATATTTGGGCCATAGCTTCAGGTCATAGTGCAATTTCTTGTTTGGTTTCATATTTAGAAGTTACTAACTGCCTTCATTTTTCTTCTTGACAAAATTATGGAATTATTGCTCTATATTGTTCATGTTTTAGCCTTCTCCAGGGCCTAAAACCCAGTCTATAATTTTTCATGAGGTCTTTCTTCAAAGAGGCCTTCAGCCTCGTCTGTAATTTGCACGTGTTGTTCTCTGTGCCTGCTGCACCAGGTATCATGATGGGATATATTTTTATCATGCTCTTGGTTTAGCACCACGATTTCTTGACCTCTTTAACTGCTTTTTTGTTTTTCACTAAAATTTTGCTCCAGTCCGTCTCAGAAAAGGTAAATGGAATTCAGAAGGAAGGTTATTGTCTTCAAACATATGAAAATGTTTTGAATTTAGCCACAGAACAGTTTAACTTAAAAAGGCAGCTTAGAATCAAAATAATGTCCTAACACTATTTTCAGCATTGTTCTGTTTCCATCTATCACCCCATGTTGCTGATGCTGTGTAGGTTGCCCCTTTTGTTTTGTCTTCCAGGAGATTTGAAAATCGCCTCATTTTCCATAATGATTTGAAATTCAACTTTGATGTACAGTCAGTCCCAAAAAGAAACAAATGGCACACTTTGATTAATAAGCATGAATTTAATATAGAGTGCATTTTTTTTAGAGTGTTGTGCGAGACTAGGAGAACAAGAAGGGAAAGTCATACCTCAGGATTAGTGACTGCAGAACTGGTACCACCCGGATCCCCCTCCAACAATTACACATGAAAACACACGCAGAGATCTACTTTGAGAGCAGCAGTAAACTCTATTTGAGAGAGACAACCAGCTTGAGGAGCCTCCAAAAACAAGAAGTTAAAGGAATAAACACTTCAAACCTGCCCTCTTGCCTCCCTCTCATCTCTCACCATGGCTCTGCTTGGCCAAACGCAACCAAGAGTATCAGGGGTGCGAGCCAGATGATCTCACCCGTCCAAATTAGAACGTGGAGAAGGATGGAGAGTGAATCCAGAGGTGCAAAGAGATGGCAGAGCCCACTAAGCATGGGCTCTTTCAATCATGTTGTTCTCCAGGGAATGGGCTCTTTCAATCTGAAGACTTGGGTGCCGATGCAATGCTGAGAAATTTGGGCCACTATAAGTCGGATTGAATTCATGGCAGTAGGCTTAGTTTTTTGCCTTTATTTCGTATATAACTTCTTCCTCTAATTTCCCCCCTTATCTTCTGAGCTCTGTTTCCTCTTTCTAAAACATCTCGTCTGGTGTTTGTTGTTGCTGTTATCACCTCTAACTTGTAAACTTCACAAGGGCAGAACACACTCGTTGTTTATCTTTATGCCCCCCCACCCAGCTCCTGGCACAGTGGTTTCAACATGAGTGGCACTAAAAAAATGAATCCTAAATCTAATAAAATTTAGACAATTTTCGATTTGAGTGTCAGTTGCTGCATAATGCTAAGATCACAAAAACTTGGAAGAAAAAGATTTGCAAAAACATTCACACCATTTTTTTTGCTTCAGTTTTGTTTTGAAAGCCACAGTGGTGCAGAAAAGAACCTCAGGGGATTTTGTTAAGTTTATGAATTCAAATGAGAAATGACTGTATACTGTAATCATTGATAGTAAAATGAAAACAAAAACATTTAGCTGTTTAACAAAAGGTATTAGGCAAACAGAGGGAGTAGTGGTGGTCAACTGGTAGCATTCTTGCCTTCCACCTAAGAGGACAGAGTTCAGTTCCCAGCCAGTGCACCCCAAGCATGGCTACCACCATTCTGTCAATGGAGGCTTACAAATTGCTGTCATGCTGAGTAAGTCAGTAGAGCTTCCAGAATAAAATAGATTAATAAGGAAAGCTCTAGTTATCTACTTCCTAAATTCAGCCAATGCAAACTCTATGAATCATAATTGTCTGATTCCCAAGCCTTTGTTAAGCAAATAATGACACAAATATTATCAACAAATTATTGCACTTAAACTTAATTTGAGATTCATTAGGGATATAAAGATAATAATAGTGGGCTACATACGGAGGTGCTAACCACAAGGCCAGCAACTCACACTAACTAGTCACTCCTTGGGAGAAAGACTAGACTGTCTGCTCCCATGGATTTTTAAGTCTCAGAAGCCCGAAAGGGATAGTTGTATTCTGTCTTATAGCATTACTATGAGTTGGAATCAACTCTGTGGCAGTGAGTTTTTTTAAGAGGGGCCTGTGTGAGACCAGGTTGACAAAGAAACAACTCCAGGGACACACACATGTTTGTATGACAGATCGTTATATCAAAGAGCAATTGTACATAAAGAAAACATCCCATCCCAGTTCAGATCAAGTCCATAATTCTGGTATTAGCCCATTTGTCTGATACTAGTCTATAAATTCCTCTTCAGACTCACACTGCACTGGCAATGATGCCAAATGCAAGATGATCAGAGGCTGGTGGGTGGAAAGTCTTGTAGACCCAGTGCCAGAGGCAGCATCTCAGTGCTGGAGCAGGTCTCTATGTGGCAAGTGTGGCTCCTCAGCAGTAAGGTGGAGCAGAGATAGAGGAATTTCCCAGAATTCTCATGAGAGGCCATGCCCAGAAGGAGGCATCATCAGGCCTGATTGACAGGCTAGACTCCACCCCTTCACTCTTAATACCCTCAGGTTGACAGGAGATTAGGTAAGTACCACAAGGCCCTACATTACAATTTAAGATAATCTGGTACAACCCATGGATGGTAGTATTGCTAGATGCCATAGAGTCCATTGCCACTCCTGGGGGCTCTATAGTCAATAGACCTGAACACTGCCTGTGTCCTCTTCACAATTGTTCTTGTGTTTGAGACCATTGATGTAGCTGCTCTATCGATACATCTTGGAGAAGCTCTTCTTTTCTGCTGCCCTGCTACTTTATCAAGCAACCCATCCTTTGGTAGGATCCCTTATTTAACGGGTCACTGTTGTTGAGATGTTCACTTTTCCCAAAGCCTAGGAGATATTAAGCCCCCAAGCAAGCTGTTTTTGTCAGAGAAGGGTGGTTCATCTCTATATCCACAATCCTTAATGGTTGGCAGAGCCATCAAAGCTTAAATTCTTAGTTCACCACCCCCTAACAGACTGAATTAAGCAATCAATTACCTCTACACCTCCATTTCTTACCTGCAAAATGTCCCAGGTACAATGATACCCAATAGATGTAATGAACAGGAATCAGAGGAAGAATTGAGAAAGATCTCTACCTGGTCATTGATTCTTCACTTGCCATTAGATAAAATCAAGGTAATCCTCACAGCTTGTCAGCTCACTCTGAGGTAATACGCAAATACATATGTAAATTTCCTGGTTACTCTCAGAACAGAGAACACTCTCAGTTTAATAATCACTGTGTCCATCACAGAGTGACAGTCCTTCCCAAGTCATTCAAAGTTAAAGCTACTGCCTTGCTCCTTGAAGAGGCTTGGGAACTACTCTCTTCCTGAACCACATAATCTCCTCCAGGAAAGGAAGAGAAAAGGAGACATTAACTTATGGTGTTAATAATCTACCTTTGGTCCCCTCTGAGCTGGATATGAGATTAAAACTTAGCCTCGCTGGGTGTGGCAGGAATTCAGATTCTTTTTCTTGGATTCTTCATTATGGGATCTTTGACCTGTGTTCCGAAGAGAGCAATGCATCATCTTGCTAGCTCCTTATATTGCCCCACTCTGAGTAACCTATTTTACATAGACTTTCCCTTTTGGGGACCCATCACTTCTTCCTCTGGAGAAGATCATTTCGAAGCCGATTGCGCATATTTTGTCCTAGAGTGGTCCATGCCTGGTTCCTCAGCCATTCTCATCAGATCAACTCTGGAACTTCAGAAGTCCCTAACCCTGTCGCTGCTGCTCCTCACCCTGCTACAAACCCAGAGAACCAACCATGGCCTCTTTCCTTGGCACCTCTATAGGCTTGACCTATGGCTACCAGAAGGTATAGGTCAGTCACCCGACATGGCTTCCTGGAAGTGATGGTCCCTCGGCTTTGGGTGAATGTGGACAAAGGAAGGGCACTAGGAAGGAAAAAGCCTCAGCACACCAGCAACAGTTCCCCCATACATCCTCAAATGGCGTCTCTTGGTTCGTCTCAGGATAGGTGTTGATTCCGAGGTTACAACGCCGGCGTTGACATCCTCTCTGGTCAATCCTTACCAGATGGTTTTGTACCTCACTCCACTACAAAAGAATGCTTGCACTTGCTGATTTGAGCCAATAGCACATCTGAGGTAGGACTCCTTCCCTTTAAAACGTCCTGTAACCCATAAGAGAGACTTGATAAATGATTATCTGGCAGTAATTTGTGCGGGAGAAGTTTTTATTATAATATAAACTAAGCAAACATCATACAATAAAGGGATAGACAGAAATAAAGTGGGCAAGGCATAGGAAATAGTGGGTTGGAACGAATCTCATTGGGGGAAGGTTAGAGATAAGAGATAGAATAACAACAAAGTATTACTAAAAACTGCTGTTGCCATCACATCTGTTCCTGCTCAGACCTTCCCTGTCCCTGCCACTGAGTCAATTCTGATTTTACAGAACAGAGGCTAATTGTCCCCGTGGGTTTCCAGGGGTAAATCTTTCCCAGAGCAGAAAACATCATCTTTCTCCAACAGAGCAGCTGGTGGGTTCAAATTGATGAGTTTGGAGTTAGCGACCAGCTCATAGCCCACTATGCCGACACAGCTCTTGGCCAAATCGAGGGGACCCACCATAGTTGTCCCGTACGGGCTTCCAAGACTGTCTTCTTTAAAGAAGCAGACTGGCACCTCTTTTTCCTTCGAATCTGCTGATGGGTTCAAAGAGCGGACTTTTTTATCAGCTGAATCACTGTTCCTCCAAGACTACTTAATAATTAAATAATAATAGTTACCAATTATTAATCAACTACTCTGATAAGCAGGATGTCTTTTAAGCTTCAAGAAACTATGAACTAAGGGCACATTTTTGTTCCTATGATGTAAATAAAGAAGGTTGAGAGAAATTAAGCAACTTTTCCAAGGTCATACTTCTTTGAAATGCCATGTGGCTTGCTGACTATATATCTATTTATGCATGCATATTTGATGTCCTCTTGAAATCCCATGTATCGAACTAGTCTATAGTCAAAGGGAGGTCTGTGGACCTGTGGGACCCGAGTCACCATCACAGCCAAGTTCCTGAAGTCCAGAGTGCCTTAGTCAGGTGAGCGGCACAAGTAACGGAATCAGATCTGTTCAAACGGTGATAATGAAACTGCCAATGAACTCCTATTTTAGGAAAGAAACTGAAAGTACCTTTGTAACTTATTCAGACACCTCTTAACTAAGATCATCTAAGATATAAATTCAATATAAGTTGAACCATTTATAACTAGGTTTCTCCTCATTCATGACACAATTTTGCCCCATAGTCCCCTTTCTGGTTTAAGGAAAAACCATTTTTAATAAGTAGGAAAAAACCCACATATATCAAATATAAGCTGTCAATCATTTTATGCCAATAACTAAACTAGTCCTTGTAGAACTTCATCACTTTATGTTTCCAGCGGTTCTTTGAAATTTTACAAAAAAAGAAAAATTTAAAATTTTCCTTCTTTCTTCCCATACTGGTTTCCAAGGTCCTTTTGTTTCTTGAACATCTTTTTTTGTCTACTGTGTTCTTGAGTTTGCTATCCGAGACGTCAAGTTCCCCCCTTTTGTTTTTTTAAACTGTTAGCCATCAGAAAAGGATGCAAGCCAGTACAAGTAACCTAATCTTACATAAGGTCACTCAGATGAAAGGTGGCCACACTTTAAAATACTGCATGTGTTTAAGTTTAAAAAGACAAAACAACACACTGAACCCATGACGTTCAACTGCCAAAGTAGTCTCTCTACATTTGTTCTTGCTCCACACAACTCCTCCCCAACCCCATATCAAAGGGGTAAAAGGGCGGGGACAACTTTTTAGGTTTTTATTGTATTTTTAGGAGAGATGTATTTATGAATCATCTTTCATCTGAGTGACCTTATGTAAAAAAATAAACCAATCACTGTAAAGTTCCAAGTCTCAAAGTTCTCAAATGCACAGCTATATAGCAGGAGTTACAGCCAGCAGGATTTATAAGAAGCATCTTCCATATCCACATCATAATTTCTGGATCACCAGCCAGATAGATGGGGCTTTCTACTCCCATACACAGTTACATTTTCATAAATTCCCAGGGGCAGTTCTACCTTGTTGTACACCTTCGACTTGATGGCAGGAAGTTTTTTGTTTAAGGAGCCTTACGATGCATTTGGGGGTAAGCATTGGACAGCTAATTTCAAGACTGGTGATTCAAACCCACTAACTGCTCTGTAGGAGAAATATGAAGCTGTCTGCTTGTGTAAAGATGTATAGTTTCTGAAAACCCATATAGGGTCACTATGAGATAGAATTGACCCAATGGAATTGTATGCTTAGAATGTTGTATGCTCTTAAAAATAAAACCATCTATATGGGACTAAAAAGTCAAAAATTATTTGTAAGCCAAAAATTAGCTGATAAAGAGCACAGAAAGAAGAGTAATGGATATGAACAACCATAATCACAAGAATGTCCATGTATTATGAATCATGCCAAAAGCCATTGAACAATTTGAGCAGCAATTGTTAAATGGAAACCTATCTGCTATATAAACTTTCACCAAAATGCCATATATTTTTAAATGTAAGCTGATTTACTTTGTACCCTTATTTTTTAAATCATTTTATTGAGGGCTCATACAACTCTTATCACAATCTTATCACAATCCATACATACATCCATTGTGTCAAGCACTTTCGTACATTTGTTTCCTCCTCATCCTCAAAACATTTGCTTTCTACTTGAGCCCTTGGTATCAACTCCTCATTTTTCCCCTCCCTCCTCTCTCTCCCCTCCCCCATGTACCCTTGATAAATTTATAAATTATTGTTATTTTGTCATATCTTACACCATCTCCCTTCACCCACTTCTCCACTGTCTGTCCCCCAGGAAGGAGGTTATATGTAGATCCTTGCAATCTGTTCCCCCTTTCTCCCTCAGCTTCCCTCCACCCTCCTAGTATTGCCACTCTCACCACTGGTCCTGAAGAGGTCATCTGTCCTGGATCCCTGTGTTTCCAGTTCCTATCTGTACCAGTGTGCATCCCCCAGTCCAGCCAGATTTGTAAGGTAGAATTGGAATCATGATAGTGGGAGGGAGGAAGCAGTCAAGAACTAGAGGAAAATTGTATGTTTCATCATTGCTACACTGCTCATCTCCTCCCTGTAGTCCTTCTGCAAGGGGATGTCCAATTTCCCACAGCTGGGCCCTGGGTCCCCACTGCACTCCCCCTTGTTCATAATGCTGTGATTTATTTTTTGGTCTTTGATGCCTGATACCTGATCCCTTCGACGACTCGTGATCTCACAAGCTGGTATGCTTCTTCCATGTGGGCTTTGTTGCTTCTCAATTAGATGGCTGCTTGTTTATATCTTCAAGCCTATAAGACCTCAGACTCTATATCTTTTTTGATAGCTGGGCACCATCAGCTTTCTTCACCACATTTGCTTATGCACCCGCTTTGTCTTAAGCAATCGTATCAGGATAGGCTGGTGACTTTATACCCCTATTAAAAACATTCAAAAGCTAATTATCATTTGTTTAAAAATACAAGGAAACTAAAGTCTAATTACTGTAAAGTAGTCTACAGACCCTACAGAATCTTGTCTCTGCTCATCATCCAATCATATTCAGGCTCTTTCCTTTAGAACCTATCACTCTTAGTATTTGTGTGTTGCTCTAGTATTTCTCTCCCTGGATATAGTCAGTTCCAGCAAGGGATAACTTGATGGTGTTGTTTATCATCTATCTTCAGCAAAACACAGGGCATGTAGCAAATTTATGTTAATTTAAGTATCAAACACTCCAAACTCACTGCTCTAGAGTAGATGCTGACTCAGAGTGACCCTATAGGACACAGCAGCGCTGTCCCTGTGAGTTTCAGAGACTGTAACTTTTCAAAGGAGTAGAAAGCCCTGTTTTTCTCCCGAGGAGCAGCTGGTGGTTTCAAACTTTGGACCTTGGCATGAGCCCCAATGGGTAAACACTATGTCATCAGAACTTCAGTACAATTTATGTTCCCAGCACCCTAATTAATAATAAATGCTTTAAGTTACATGTAGCATATGGAATAGACATTACAAGGAAATTACAAAAATGTTTACCACAAATTATATGGGAAAATAGGAAAGGTGATGTTGCACATACCATGTTTAATACATATGTGTTATAAGTAGACATAACATTTACAAGGTGAATGAATCACTTAAAATATAGAACAAACTTCTTCCATGTGGGATTTTTTTACTTCTCACCTAGATGACCCCTTGTTTACCTTCAAGCCTTTAAGACCCCAGGTGCTCTATCATTTAATAGCCGGGGACCATCAGCTTTCTTCACCACATTTGCCTATGCACCCATTTTGTCTTCAGCAATCCTAGAAGAAGGTGAGCATCACAGAATGCCAGATTATTAGAACAAAGTATTCTTGTGTTGAGGGAGTACTTGCATAGAGGCCCAATGTCCATCTGCTATCTTAATGCTAAACCTATCAATATATGTACATAGATCTATTTCCCCATCATATATAAATATATTTACATATGTAAATGCCTGTATTTAGACCTCTATAAATGCCTTTTGCCTCCTAGTTCTTTCCTCTATTTCCTTTTATTTTCTTCTTATCCTACTATCATGTTCAGCCTTCATTTGGGTTTCAGTAATTCCTCTAGGTTACATTGCCCTTGATTGAGCCCTACCAGGCCTCCTATACCCTCCTCATCATTGATTTTAGATCATTTGTTGTTCACTAGCCTGTGTGATCATGAGGTGTCAATAGGATCAGGTATCAGGCATTAAAGACCCAGAACAAAAATCATATCAGGAACTGGAAACACAGGGAATCCAGGAGAGATGATCCCTTCAGAGCCAGTGGTGAGAATGGCAGTACCAGGAGAGTGAAGGGAAGGTGGGGTAGAAAGGGGACCTGATTACAAGGATCCACATATAACCTCCTCCTTGAGGGATGGACAACAGAAAAGTGGGCGAAGGGAGACATGGGACAGTGTAAGATATGACAAAACAATAATAATTTATAAATTATCAAGGGTTCA
>NW_022105611.1:1753138-1764036 GCF_000313985.2 Echinops telfairi | reverse complement strand
GAGAAGCCAAGGGCTCAAGCAGAAAGCAAATGTTTTGAGAACGATGATGACAAGTGTGCAAATATGCTTGACACAATGGATGGCTGTATGGATTGTGATAAGAGTTGTATGAGCCCCCAATAAAATGATTTAAATATATATAACAAATCTCTAAATTGCTTAAAAACAACTCTTGTTATAAAAGAGGGGTATCTGTCTTAACTGTTACAAGCAGAGCCTGTCTTCAGAAGTAGAAAGTAGAGTTTGCCAAATAGGTAGCCAATTATCCCTTTGTCTGCACGGTAATCCTTGGATGGGTCCTTAGTTGCACTTGGTGAAAGAAAATTCCTCATATGAAATGGAAGGCAGGAGTATATGGATCCCAACTGCTGCCCGTAATCCTGGCTTCTTCTTTACTCTTGTTAGAGTCACATCTCTACAGATTTTATAGGAATTCTAAGGCTGTTCTAAGGCTGGAGACAGCTCATGGTGGCTCTTGAGACCCCATAATTCAATTTTCAGGAGTTTTGTAAAAACTACTTTAAAAACACGCATCATTGGAACTAAATTATGTAATCTTATACTAAATTGTGTTGTTAGGTATGAAGTCAGTTCCAATTCAGCAACACTGTAGACAACAGAATGAAACACTGCTTGGTCATATACCAATCTCACAACTATTCTTAGATTTGAATCCACTGTGTCAATCCACCTCACTGAGAGTTTTCCTCTTTTTCACTGACCCGCTACTAAGCACAATATCAGTATGAAGAAGCTAGTACTTCCTGATCACCTGTCCAAAATACCTGGACAAAGGATGGCTTGCCTCCTCACTTCTAAGGAGGATTCTGGCTGTGTGTCCTTCCACAGATTTGCTCATTCTTCTGGCAGTCCGTGTTATATTTCATATTCTTTGCCAACAGACTATAATTCAACAACCTCAGTCCCTATCTGGTCTTTCTTACTAATTTTCAACCTTTCACATGCATATGAGGCAACTGAAAATACCATGACTTGGGTCAGGAACACCTTAGTTTTCAAAGGGATAATGTTGCTTTATATAAAATAGATGTTATTAAAAATAAAAGTAATGATACTCAAGGCACATCATTTTAAACTATTTTATTATATGTGACTTTGAGTTTTGGACATCTTTTCTATCTGTATGTTGAGAATATTATATCTTCCCAACTCTGCATTTAATGATGTTCTGTTGATAACTTGGAATTGATAGTGGTGATTGTATTTACACCACAGATATAGGCAGCTTTTACCAAACAGGACCTGATTCACTACTTTGTTGTCAGTTCAGTCTAGATATAAGAACATAGAGAAAGTGTTAGTAGCAAACATTAGTTTGTGTTTGTAGAATGGCATGGGGACAATGTCTGATATCCTCTCCCTTCTCAGGGAGGGAGAGGAACCACGATGACCATCGGCTCAAGGCCAATTCCTATGAGCTAGCTAGAGGTCAGGCATGCCTCCAGCCTTCAACTGTATCCGCCAGTTCTAAACCCACCTGCCTCTTCCATGACCCTCTGCTTTGAGGCTTTGCTTGCCAGAAGAATTTCGGCCACACCTCATCTCTCCACGACAATTTCAATCATACATTGTTTCAAAAGATAAAAATTTGGCAGAAATTGATGACAGCAATCTTTGAAAATACATTGCTAAAGAAATGCATTTTTAAAAACTGCTATTGTAAATCATGTGCTAAACATCCATTAGAACAATTAAAATTCTAATAAGCCATGCACTCATTTATGTGCACACGTCTGATTTGTTTTATTTTTCCTGGGTCTGAGAGTTCACTGTGGAACACTTTTCAGCGCATCGCTGGATTTAGGACAGAATTTTGAAACACTCAAATGTCCTTCAAGAAACACAGAAACTCTTGGGAAGGAAAACTCAATAGGCGGCTCTCTCTGCAATAAAGCAGATGGCGATGACAAGTGTTAGCATTTGGGGCTTAGAAGCAAGATTCATAATTATTGACAAAATTGTTAATGTCCCTGGGTTATACATAATTATACATAAACTGCATGGAAGTAGATAAGGACTGGGGAGAACTATGACCTTATAAAATACAGTTAGACTTGTGGTTTCATGCATGACTCTTCTTTCCATCACTTAAAGGACTTTTCAGCATCTTAAAAAAATAGCAAACAAATAAATACATGATTGTAAAGAACTTGGGCTCAGTAAATTAGTAAAATGCAAGTTCAGACTGGAAGTCAGTCTAGCTTTCAATTTGTAACTAATGTGGGTTAAGTTATTTGGCCTCATTGATTATGTTCCCATTCTCCAATGGGTCAAGTACCAAACTGACTGACCAGGTATCTATGGGGACTAAGCAATACAATAGTTTGTCAACAAACTCTACTTTATAAGAGTGATAGGTAGAGCAAATAACAAGCTCCATTATACACCTACTTAGAGGTAAAGCTAAACTGTACCCAAATAATGTATTATGTTTCCTGGGTGGGCAACTGACATCTTTTATCAAATCTGATGTTTTGAAAAATCTATAGTCTGTCCCTGGATAATCCTTCATTAAGTTTCCCAAGTGCCATCTTTGCCATTAATTTGGAAAAATAAGAAATATATCCTAATGAGATTGTTAATTATAGAAAGTACTTTATTTCCTCACTTGGCATCCTTATAAATCAAAGGCTAGGCATTCTAGAGCAACAGAGAAGCAAAGTTGTTCATTTTACCAGACTGAGAATAACATGCACAATGTTCAGAAACACCACTGTTTTCAAACTGATGGTGTGGGGTCCAAAGACTGCCGGATCATTTTTTTTGAAAAATCACTCCCAATGTAATCATATTTGATTTCGCACTTGAAATTTTACATCAAACAAATCAATGGAAATATTTAAAGATAATTACTCTGCTCAATGAAAATGGTGTCAAATTGACATTCCTATAGGAACAAAAGGTTGCAATCTACCAAAGGGAAAATGTTCTTTCTTTTAATAAGTGGCCTTTACTCTCTCATTATTTTTGTTCCCTCTAATTGGTGTCAAAATGAGATCAATACCACATGCCTACTTCATAAGACTCTCCCGAGGATTGAATGATATATAAAGTGTTTAGAACAGGCACATAATACAAACTATAGACATGCTGCTGTTATTATTATTATTTATGTTGGCTATGGAAATTTGACTTCACCTCTCTACCTGCCTGATATGATAGTCCCAAGGTGCAGCTTTACTGTCTCTCTCATAATTCTCTGTCAGGCCATCCTTCCCCTTAGCTAAGTTCACACCTATGACTGTCCCATGACCACATCCAGACTTTTCTAAGAGTTTCAGGTTACCTCATAGAAATTATAGGCAGTTATTTAGGAAACTAGAACTATCTGGAGTCCCTGGATCATACAAAGAGCTAATAGGATCAGCTGCTAGCATAAATAGTTTATATATATGGCTCTCATGAAAGGATTGGCTATGCACTTCTGGAAGATTATAACCATGGAAAAATCTATGGCAAGCAGTGGTATTCTGAAGACGGTCACCGCCATGAGTTGGGATGTCTCAGCAGTTACATGTGATTGGTTGGTTTGTGGGGAGTGGGTGGGAGAGGAGGGTAAAAGTGCTACGGACTATAGTTTTCTAGGACTTTGTGAAGTTACTGACTTTTAGGAAACCCAATAGATATATTGTGATTGCTTCCAAGAGTCTTACCTCATGGTCAGGTATTTTATTTCTGACCATTTAATTTTCTTTATTTGGTTTTTCACTCATTCTTCTTAATACTAAATAGGCAATGCTATTTCTACTTGGTATATTTTTAGAATAAATAACCCATTGATTTGGCATTATGGATTTCAAAAGATGGGAAGGATCTTAAAATTAAGTCAAAACTCTCATAGAATGTATTATGTATAGCATTCCGAGTGACAGACTGGGCTCGTGTTTTCCTACACTGTAATCTTTATTGAAGTAGATCACTAGGTATTAGCTTTCAGAGAGTCAATGTGTGGGTTCAAACTGTGAACCTTTCAGGTAGCAGCCAAATGTTTAACCATTTTGCTACCAGGGCTCCTGATTTGAATATATCATTTTAATATATGTATATTTCTAAACCATTCATAGTATTATTTTTGCATATTATGTAATGCATAATTTAAATCATAGAGAATTTTTTAACTTTACTATGAAATAAATACTTTATAAGTGATATTTTTAATGATTTGCTAGTTATCATAGCTTCAAACTATCATTATTAGTTAATAATTTAGAATACAATTCATAATTAGAGTGAGTTTCTTCATTAAGAGAATGGACATAAATCAATATATCAGAGTTATCTTTATGCTGTATTTTTATGTGCCTTCTCATAAATCTGATTAGATTGTCATTGTATTGACTAAGTAATGTTACTAAGAGGAATGTATATATTATATAAATATACAAATATGTTTAACTTTTCACTGTTGGCTTGAATTTTCATCATTTGTATTAACTTCAATTCATCATTTCCCTGAGGAAAGGCTCTCTTTGCTCTGCATGCATCCGCTGAAGAGAACATACATGATCCAGCAGAAGCAGCACAGCACTTGCTGAAAGCAAGTAAACAACGAAATTCCTCTGTCCCCTTGGTGGCTTTCAGAATTGAAGCTCTTCCTAAAGCACACTCCATGCTCCCTAAGGGACAGACGGGGGGATAATCCACACCGCTGTTGTGTAGTCCAATATGTGTGTGCGCGTGTGTGGGCACGCACCACAGTAGTGAGACTCTATATACTCAGATAGATAGATAAATCAATAGGTGGATAGATAGATGATAGACAGACAAGTGAATAAATAGATCTTCTCTTTCTTCTCTCTCTTCTCTCCTCCCCTCTCTCATATATATATATATATATATTCCACTCATAATGACCCTATATATATATATTCCACTCATAATGACCCTATGTACAACAGAGGGAAATACTGTCTAGTTCTATACGATCCTCAAGATTGTTCTTATGCCTGAATCCATCCATTGTTGCACCCATCATCTCAATCCATCTCGCTGACAGCCTTCTTCTTTTTCACTGCCCCTCCACTTTATCATTCAAGATGTCCTTCTCCAGGGACTGGTCTCTCCCTACAGCATGTCAAAAGTACATGAGATGAAGTTTCATCATCCTTGCCTCTAAGACTTTACTTCTTCCAAGACAGATCTGTTTGTTCTTTGGGCAGTCCACAGTTTGTTCTTTTGGTAGTCCACCACACACACACACACACACACACACAGAGTCATTGAGTTGATTCTGCTTCATAACAACCCCATAGAGTAGAGCTGTGCATTTCTGAGCCTGTAAATCTTAATAAAACTAGAAAGACTAATCTTCTCATCTTTCTACAGAGGAGTCACTGGCGGTTTCAAACTGCAGACTTAGCAGTTAGCAGTCCAACATGTAAGCCATTATGCCATCAAAGTACTCTCTTTATATAGTTAGATAGAGATGTAGATATATGCATATATATGTACATACACATATTTATACATATATGCATGTGTGTATATGTATGTTTGTACATATATAAGTATGTGTACACATAGTCATATGCATACTGTGTTAGTCTGGGTTGACTAGAGAAACAAATCCAGAAACATTCATTTGTGCATAATCTTACATCAAGAAGTAATTGTGCATCAAGAAAACATCTCAACGAAGTCCAGATGGTCCATAAGTTCAATATTAACCCATAAGTCCAATATTAGCACATGAATTCCTCTTCAGACTCATGCAGCACATGAAATAATGGAGATGCAGGAAGATCACAGGGCAGTGGGTAGAAATCCCTGTGGATCCAATGGCAGTAGACGCATGTTTGGGTTCTGGCTGCCACCAACGTGACTCCATGTGCCTTGTCAACAGGAATGTGTATTAGCGAGAGAGTTCCCAGAATCATTATGAGAAGGTCACGCCCACAAGGAAGATCACCAAGCTGTGAAATGATTGACAGGCTAGACTCCACCCCTTCATTTTTTTATAAAATTGACATGCAATTATCTAACTATCATACAAACATATATATCTATATACACACTATATACATTTATTTAATCAAACAAATAAACCCACTATCATAAAGTTCATTCTGACTTATAGTGACCCTACTGCCCAAAGTGGAACTATTGCTCGAGTTTTCCAAGACTGTAAATCTTTATGGGAGCTGACAGCCTCCTTTCTCCTGAAGAGCTGCTGGTGGGTTTGAACCACCCATCTTGTGGTTAGCAGATCCATGCTGGATCCACTATGCCACCAGGGCGTCTTCTATGTACATAAGGGAATTTTGAAAAGGTTTAAGGAAACATAGAATTAAAAGATAAAAATAAGCAATATATAAATTTTCTTTCTCAACATAAACTCCATTGAAGTTAAGACATTTGATGATACTAGTCATTTAGTTTATCCTTAATTAAATGAAGATACAGGAATTTAACCATACCAATGCAGTATTTAGAAATTTATTTTACATTATTAACTGAGAAAATTTGGGTGTCTTTTAAAGATTTTCTTATTATGAGGAAACAGAAAGAAATCTAAACCAAAAAACAAAACCCACTGCTACCAAATAGATTCTGTACATCTTTATGGGGGCATAAAGCCCATTCTTTCTCCCATGAAGCAGCTAATTAATAGCCCAACCAGGGGTTGAGGTTAGCAGATAGTGCCACCAGGGATAAACCAAAGTGTAAACTGGAAGCCTAATGATTTCCCATTGACACTTTCATAAAATTTCCCTTGTTTAATGCAAGGAAAAGGAGCCCAGGCAGCATAGAAGGTTACACGTATGGCTACTAACCACAAGGACATCAGTTCAAAATCCACCAACAACTTTTCAGGTGAAAGATGAGGTTCTCTGCTCTTGTAATAATGTACAATCTTGAAATCCCACAGTGGCAGTTCTACTCTATACTACAGGGTCTCTATGAGTGGGAATACTAATAGAGATGTCTCAGCAAGCTGATGAAGCACTGGACGCACTCACTTGTCTGTGATAGGAAATTTGGACAACAGCTACTTGGCCAACTGATATAGTTAAAGTTATTTTCCAACCTGGCCGATAAACACATGTGGGATTAATTGAAGGGCAGAGAGATAAATGGCTCGGTGAGCCTTGCCTTTCTAGTTCTCAGGTCTCTTGCTTTCTGATGGTTGGACCAGGGTGCAGCTGCCTTAGCCAGTTCCCTGCTTCGGCTTGCAAGGCTCTCTTCCTGCAAGACATCCCTGAGAAAAAGCCTCATGGACCTACCGCGATGCAGCCCTGGGTGGAGACCCCTTCCAGCACTGAGATGCTCGCACGTTCACTGACTCGGCTTTCCTCCTCCAGTCGGTGTCATAGGGTGTGTTTTGTGAGATGGAGGAGGACTTTGTGGGTTGGTCTTGGACATATGGGCTAATGGATTAATGTTGGACTTGTGGGCTTGGGCAGCAGTGGGTAGGGATGTTTTCTTGATGTACACTTAACCTTTATATAGATATAGCATCTGGGGTCTTAAAGGTTTGAAGATAAACAAGCAGCCAACTAGCTCAGAAGCAACAAAGCACACATGGAAGAAGCATCCAAGCATGTATGACCACGAGCTGTCGAAGGAATCAGGTATCAGCATCAAAGAACAAAAAGTCATATCATTTAAAGGTGGGTGAGTGCAGAGTGAAGACTCAAAGCCCATTGGTAGGCAATTGGACACCCCCTTACTGAAGGGTTGGGGGGAGAAGATGAGCCAATCAGGGTGGAGGTTAGCAACAATGAAACATATAACTTTCCTCTAGTTCTTAAATGCTTCCTCCCCCCTACTATCATGATCCCAATTCTGCCTTACAAATCTGTCTAGATCAGAGGATGTACATTGGTACAGATAGCAACTGGAAGCACAGGGAATCCAGGCCAGGTGACTCCTTCAGGACCAGTGGTGAGAGGGGTGATGCCTGAAGGGTGGAGGGAATGTGGGGTAGAAAAGGGGAACCGATTACAAGAATCTAAGTATTGCCTCCTCCTTGAGGGATGGACAGCAGAGAAGAGGGCGGGGGAAGACATCAGACAGTGTAACTTATGACAAAAGAGTAATAATTTATGAATTATGAAGGGTGTATGATGGGGGGGGAAATTATAAATGATAAACTGATATTAAAGGCTAAAGTAGAAGGCAAATGTTTTGAGAATGATGAGGGCTACAAATGTACATATGTGCTTGACACAATGTACATAATTGTGATAAGAATTGTACGAGCCCCCAATAAAATAATTTTGAAAAACCTCTCTTATACATGATTTCTCTGGATTTGTTTCTCTAAAAGTACCCAGACTAACACACCAATTAACTGAAAGGGGTTCATATTTGTACTCATTTCAAGGAAAGGAGAATTAACAAAAAGCTCAAATTATAGAACATCATTAATTAATATATTATACAAGTAAATTTTTGCTGTAGATCCTACATGAACCATCCTATAATAGTTGCAGCAGTACATTGACAAGGAACTGCCAGAGGTTCAGGTCAGATTCAGAAAAGGATACAAGGGATCTCATTGCTGACGTCAGATGGCTCTCGGTTCAAAACATAGAGAGCCTAAAAGATGTTTATTTCATTTGATTGTGTGGATCAAAACAAACTATGGATAGCCTTGGGAAGAATGGGGATTCAGAACACTTCATTGTGCTCATTTGGAACTTGAACATGGATCAAGAGCCCGTGGGTGAACAGATCAAGGGGATACTATCTGGTTTAAAATCAGGAAAGGTGTGCATCAGGGTAGTATCCTCTCACCCTATTTATTTAATCTGTATGTGGAGCCAATCACGAGAGAAACTGGATTATATGAAGAAGAATGCAGTGTCAGGATCGTAGGAACACTTGCTAACAGTCTTCCATATGCAGGTGGCACAACCTCCTGGGTGAACATGGAAAGGACTTGAAGTACTTGCTGCTGAAGATCAAGGATGGCAGCCTTCTGTCCGGATGACAACTTGGTGTCAAGAAGTTCAAAATTCTCACAACTGGTGACATGATAAATTGAGAAAAGGTTGAAGTTGCCAAGGTTTTTTGGTTGTTTTTGCTTTTGCTGGGCTCCACAATCAATACACATGAAACAGCAGTCAAAACATTTATTTTCCTTTTTTTTTTTTTCTCTTTTATTTATATTTTTATTGAGGGCTCATAAAGCTCTTAACACAATCCTTATATCCATCCCTTGTGTCAAGCACATGTGTACATATGTTTCCATCATCATTTTCAAAACATTTTCTTTCTACTTGTGCCCTTGGTATCAGCTCCTCATTTTTACCCCTCCCTCCCTCATGAAACCTTGATAATTTATAAATTATTATTACTTTTCATGTCAGTCAAGACATTAAAAGTAGCACTTCATTGGGTAAATATGCTGCACAAGACTTCTTTAGAATATTGAAAAGCAAAGATGTTACTTTGAGGACTAAGGTGCTCCTGACCCAAACTATGGTATTTTCAATTGGCTTATATGCATCTGAAAGTTGGACTTTGAATAAGGAAGCCTGAAGGAGAATCTATGTGTTTGAATTGTGGCACTGGCAAAAAATGTTGAAAGTACCATGGACTGACAAACAAACTAATCTGTCTTGGTGGAAGTACGGCCAGACTTTGGACATGTTGCCAGGAGAACTCAATCCCTGGAGAACGGCCTAACGCTTGGTAAAGGAGAGGGGATGCGAAGGAGAGGAAGGCCTTCACTTAGCTGGATTGACACAGTTGCTGAAACAAGGGACTCAAGTGTCGGAACAATTGTTAGGACAGCACAGGACCAGCGATGTTTCATTGGTTGTGTCAAGGGTCGCTATGGTTCAGTACTGACTCACTGGCACATAGCAACAGCAACATGAGTCAGAATGAACTGGATAGCAGTAGGGTTTTTTTGGTTTTGTGTTTTGTTGGTTGGTTTTAATAAAATACTTTTTTATTAAATAATATTTTTATTGGGGTCTCATATATCTTATCACAATCCATACATTCATCCAGTGTGTCAAACACATTTGCACATAGGCCGCCATCATCATTTTCAAAGCATTCTCTTCTCACTTGAACCCCTGATATCCGTGCCCCCCCATTGCTTCCCCCTCCCTCTCCAACCCACCCTCCCTCACAAACCCTTGATAAGTTATAGATTATTTTTTCCATATCTTACATCGTCCTCCGTCGCCCCTCACCTACTCTTCCATTATTCGTCGCCCTGGGAGGGGGTTCTAGTTTGGTCAGGCAGTAGGTTTTTATGAGAGAATTGAGCAGGAGCTTTATCATGCCAGAGACAGACGGTAGTGAAAAATTACAAGTGTTTTTCTGCTAAAGCTTTGGCTGGTTTTCTCAAAAAACTTTTATCATAAGTAGATGTTATTGTTAACTGGTCCTCTTAAAAAGTCCATAAGCAAATACCTTGAGCATCCCCAAAACTCTTGCCATGACTTGTACTCTTGACTGATCCATTTTTGCTTTCACAAGAACACTTTCACCACTTGATAGCCATTGCTTTAATTGTGCTCCCCCTTCAGGACCATACTGGTAAAACCATGTTTCATATCTTGCTACAATTCTCCCAAGAAATGGTTCAGGATCTTGATCCAACATGTTTAAAAGTTCCACTCTTGTCTGCAGCTCCTCTGGACAACACAGCTTTGGCACCCATCAAATAGATAGTTTGCTGAACTTTAGTTTTTCAGTCAAAATTATGTATGCTAAATCAATTGAGATGCTTTTGCTGTTGGCTATTATTTGTGCTCTTAATTATCAGTCTTCTTCAATTAGGACGCAAACAAGATTATTTCCTCGAAAATTGACGTTGATGATCTATAACTATGGGCTTCGTTGTCAATTTCATCTCATCCCCTTTTAAAAAGTTATCCATTTGTAATCTGTTTTTCATTTGTAGTATTCCTATT
>NW_022105611.1:1749295-1750517 GCF_000313985.2 Echinops telfairi | reverse complement strand
CTGTTCTGTTGTACCCCCTTAGTGTTTTGTCTCAGTGTGGCGGGATCAGATCGGACGCAATTCCCACACTATGTCTCCGTTGTTGTCCCCTGTAGGGCTATGAGTCAGTGATGATGTCTCATAGTGGGGCCAGCCATGTGGTCCTCTCTGTGGACTGACTGCTCTAATCGGGAACATCATCCTCAAGGTTTGGTGGGCCAGGATGTGCTCCATTCTCTCCTCCTCCCCCTTCATCTGCTCCCGTGTGCTCAGATCAGATATGTCCCTCTCTCGGAGCTGTATATTCAGTGCCATCCTTTGAAATAAATTCTTCTGGGGGGTAGGGGGAAAAGGTGTCCATGCAGTAGTTGGGATTGGGGCCAGCCCCTCAGACCTCTCCATTGGTTCCCTATTCCACGCCATCATGTTACATTCACACCTTGGTGCACTGGGATGAAGCCTGGTCCCTCTTTTCCTGTGGAGATAAAAACAATACCCTCCCCTTGGATGGGTTAGTGCCCTGTGTCCCCGCAACCCATTTCTTTTTTATTATTTTTTTTCCTTTCCCTGCCTCCTTTTTAGTTATCTACCATATGTATCTCTGTATTTGGTATGGTCCCTGCCATACTACCTGGCCTCACCCCAGGAATGTTTGTGTACAGTAGCTTTTTCCCTATGCCCCTTTTGTATTTTTTTTAAAAAGCTTACCTCAGCGGACTCATGTTGTACTTGTCCTTTTGTGCTTGGCTAACTTCACTTAGCATGATTTCCTCTAGTTCCTCCCTTGCAGTGATGTGCTTCGTTCATCACTGGTTTTTAGCTATGCGTAGTACTCCATTGTATGTATGGACCACAGCTTTTTAATCCAATCGTCAGTTGATGGAAATTTGGGTTGTTTCCAGCTCTTTGTACTTGTGAACTGGGCGGCAATGAACATTGGAGCACAGGTGTCTGGCCTTGGTTTGTTTCTTGCCTCTTCTGGGTAGATGCCCAGTAGGGGGATTGCTGGGTCGTATGGTAACTCAATTTCCATTTGTTTTAAATATCGCCAGATCTATTTCCATAGTGGTCATACACACTTACAAGTCCAGCAGTGGATGAGAGTTCCTGTCTCCCCACAGCCCCTCCAACACTTGTTGATATTTTATTTTTTTAATTGGGCTATCTTGAAGGGTGTTAGGTGGTATCTCATTGTTTTAATTTGCGTTTCTCTGATGGCTAACGATCGGGAACATTTTCTCAT
>NW_022105611.1:1734742-1748347 GCF_000313985.2 Echinops telfairi | reverse complement strand
CTTGGTTTCTTGTAATAGTGTTCTGTAGTTTTCCCCATATAGATCTTTTGTTCTTTTAGTCAGGTATATCCTTAGATATTTCAATTGGTGTTTGGCTATTTTGAAGGGTACAACCTTTTTTATCTCCTCTTCTGTGGTCTTATCCAATGTGTATAGAATTCTGATGGACTTCTATTTGTTGATCTTGTATCCTGCCACTCTGCCAAACTCCTCTATTGCTTCCAATACTCCCCTTGTGGAGTTTTTTGGATTTTCCATATATAAAATCATATAATCTGCAAATAACAATAGTTTCACCCCTCCTTCCCCAGATGAAAACCTTTGATGTCTTTTCTTTGCCTTATGCTGTTAGCTAAAACCTCCAGCACTATATTAAATAAGAGTGGGGACAAGGGGCATCCTTTACTGGTCCCCTTTTTCAGTGGGATTGTTAGTCTTTTCTCCATTGACTACCACGTTGGCTGTTGGTTTGTCATATATAGCTTGTCTTGTCTTAAGGAATTTTCCTTCCATTCCTATCTTCTCAAGTGTCCTAAACAGGAATTGTTGTTGCATGTTGTCGAATGCTTTTTCTGCATCAATATTATCATGTGGTTCTTATAGTTTTTCATGTCAATGTGGTGAATGATATTAATGGTGTTTCCTATGTTGAAACATCCCTGCATCCCTGGTATGAATCCCACTTGGTCATGATGAATTATTTGTTTTATTTACTTTTGTATTCTATTGGCCAGTATTTTGTTAAGGATTTTTGCATCAATGTTCATTAGGGATATTGGTCTGTAGTTGTCAATTCTTGTGGGGTCCTTGCCAGGTTTTGGTATCAGAGTTATACTACCTTCATAGAAGGAGGTCGGGAGTTTGCTGTCTTTTTCTATTCTGGAAGAATTTGTGTAGGATTGGTATTAGTTCCTCTGTAAATGCTTGGTAGAATTCTCCAGTGAAGCCATCTGGTCCAGGGGATTTTTTTTGTTGGTAATCCCTTGATAATCTGGTCTATTTCTTCTATTGATATGGGTCTGTTGAGATTCTTGACATCCATCGAGGATAGTCTAGGGAGGGATTGTTTTTCCAAGAATTTGTCCATGTCTTCCAAGTTGTTGAATTCATTGGAGTACAATCCTTCGTAGTACTGTGTAATTGTCCTTTTGTGTAATTGTCCTTTTGACAGTGTAATTGTCCTTTTGACAGTGGTGGGGCTCAGGTTAATCCCTAGCCAGCCTTCACTGTGGTAAGCCAAAAGTCCCCAAGCCATCAAAACCTTGTGGGTCTGTGCCGACTTATCTTTATGATGCTTCTCCTACATTCCAGCAGCGTTGAATTCCCTCTAAGCTACTCTCCTGGGCTGAATTCTGTGGAGTCCCTCTGATATCCACATTTTCTTTCTGACCTCACTCCATGTGACTTCTCATTCACAGTTTCCTAGAATATGCCTTCTGAGCACATTTCATCTTCTTATAAAGAAGAACCATATCCTCATGTGACGCTATCTCTCATTTCACTCTTGGATCATTTACGTCATCTCCGAGGGCTGACACTTTCCACCGACGCAGGTGCCTGAAGGGCCCTCATAGCCTTTTTATGTCTGAACATAACCCCCACTTCTTTTTCTCTCATGCTTAAATGGTAGTTTATGTAGGTATATAAATCAAGGTAGACAGTTATTTTCCTTCAGAACTTTAAGTTATTGTTCCATTAGTCTTCTGGCAAATAATGTAGCTGATGAAAAGTCTTATTTTAGCCTGGTTATTGGTCCTTGCAGGTAATCTGTCATCTCTCTTTGATAGCTTTAAACATCGTCTCTTCAGCCGTAAGGTTGTGGCTACATGTTTATTTTCATTTTTATTTGTCCTTGCCATCATTCTAAGCATACTTCACATATGAACGTGGCTGTCATTTTTTTCTGTTACAGGAAATTTCTCACCACCCACTCTTCACGTATTGCCTCTAAGGCACAACCCGAGGGACTACATTCTCCATCTCGCTCAGTTTATTCTACACAATGAGAACAGATAACCTGCAGTTACAAAATATAGATTCATTTTCTTTCATTCTTTCTAGTTCTTTCTTTTTCTGAAACTTGTATTAGACATATTTTAGAGTCTTCCAATCTATCTTCTATACTCCTCAATGGTTGTATTTTATTCTTTCTCATTATTATACATATCAGAAGGCACCCTGGTAATGTAGCAGTTATGTGTTGGTCTGCTGGCAGTTTGAAACCACCAATCTTTGAAATGGTGGTTTGAAACAACCATCATTTAGTCTTGGAAACCCACAGTGAGTCACTGTGAGTTGGCATTGAGCCTATGGTGATGAGTTTGGTTTTTTGGTGATACATATCAGACACGTGAAAGAACATGTACATTGGGTTTACTAGGTATGATATAGAGACACTCATAATGAAGTAATATGCCTAAAAATAAAACATTAGCTTTAAAAACTCCTTTTATACCCTTCCTCAAACTTGGCTACTTTCTAATTCTTAGTAAACAATATTATGCATTTTGGTTTTTGTGGTTCCTGGTTCCTTACAATACATTTATACAACTGATCTATTTATCCCTAAAGATTGTTTAGTTGTGTACATTTCAGATGTATACAAATGGGATATTTTATGCATTCTCCTGCAGCCTGCTTTTTCTCACTTAGAGTTATATGTGTAGCATGGAAACAGTATAACCCTAGTTCATGCAGTCTCCATTCTGTAGGCCATTTCCTAATATCAGCGTACTCGAGTAGCCATTTTTTGTCATTGTGTGTTTGAGTTAGTTCATTATTACAAACAACGCTGTTACAGAAATTATTGAACAAGTCTCCCACTAAGTGTGTGAGAGTCTTTTCTAGGCGAACATGCCTGGTTGAGGTAGTAGATTACAGGTTGAACTGCTAACCACAAGGTAGGCAATTCAAACCTACCAGCTGCTCCGCTGGAAAAGGTGAGGTTTTCTGCTCCCATTAAGATGCATAGCCTCAGAAACCCACAGGGGCAGTTCCACTATGTCTGAAAGGGTTGCTATGAGTTAGAATTGTCTAGATGGTAATCATTATACATAGGTGTTGACTTGTTTTATTCTCACCAGCAGTATAAAAGATTTCGAGTGATCTATATCCTTTACTGCATTTAGTCTCACAAAACATTTTAATTTTAACTAATACTAGAGGTGTGAAATATATTTTCTTTTTCTGATTATGAGTTTGACAGGTTTTCATACATTTTTCCCTCATGGGTTCTTCTTTTGTGAAATCCTTACTCGTGTCCTTTGGCCATGCTTCTATTGGGTTGTTTGCATTTTTATGTTAAGGTTTAGGATTTCTTTAATGCTTTCAATATTAGAATTTTCTGGATTTATTGAAAACCTTCCTCTCATGTCATGGATTGTCTTTTCCCTTTTTGAACTTATTTTTCAATTAAGGGATAGTTTTTAAATACTATTTTTTTCTAGTCTTTGTTGTCTTCAATGGCCAAAATAATGTTGAGGGGAAAAAAATAAAAATAATGAGATATTCCTCCATTTCCATTTTTTGAAAAGAATCTTCTTGAGAATTTAACATACACTTTACATATTATATATCTGTTTGTATATTTCCTTATTTTTGTCTTATCTCTGCACTGTTTGAAAACCTCTTATTTTTTAAAAAAAATGAATATACTTTAGAATACTGTTACATCCATAAATATGTATAGACTGTAAAAAGTTAAGCAATATATTTTGTTGAATTATTATTCTAATTTCTTAATCACTTTCGTTTATTGAATGTCAAATTTATCATCTGTTTGTAGACTTTGTGGGCTTTCTTGACATTCCTTTTGCTAACATTTGTTTCTTTAATGGGTTTTAGACGTTTTACTGCAGGCTTATTTTGAGGAGGACCTCTGTGGCTTTCTCCTTTTCCTTCTCCTTCTCCCTTCCTCTGTCCCCACTCCTCACTGTTAAACTTGTGAGATTGCTGTTACATTATGGTGTGCAGCGCAGGGAGCCAGCTTGGCTCAGTGGTGAGGTCTGAGATTGGGACTCTGTCCTTCAACTTCTAAAGCTCTATAGCTATGCAAAAGCTGTAGCCCAGAAAGTCCTTGACAATAGATTTTTCCACATCATTTCACCCATAGGAGATGTTCTCCTACTGCTAGCTTCCAGCCGTGAGCCTGGCTCGGGTCCCTAGCTCATTGGGAAACACTTCTAGTCCATTTGTTCTCCACAAATTGAACTCTAGCTGATTCTGCTTATTTCTGAACAAGCCAAGAGACCAGAAGGATGTTATCTCGGCCCTGCTTACAATTTTGCATTTCTATTTCATTTGTGATCCAGAGAAATACTTTTCTTGATTTAATGCTTAAAAAGCCTGTATAAAAAAATTCAGTGGGAGGTAGGGGGTGATTATGACAATCTACATTTCTCTTAGAGGAAGAGGGGGTACTTAAGTCTACATTTAGCTACATTTTTGCGTCTCTCATTCATCTTCATATGCCCAGTAATGGGCACAAATTATCCACAAATGCTTGCTGAATCCATGCAGATATGCATGACTCTGTATGAGGAGATAATACCATCAGCCTTACAGGGTTTTTTTCAGTATCTGGACTTTGCATTTTTCAGCTGGTTGTGCACCGTCTGAGTTAGTAGCCTGAAGGATGTCTGGTCGCTAAGCAGGAGTTTGTGGGAGTAAGACAACAGCACTAACACTCTAATTTGGGTCGATTTCTGCCTGAAGGCAAACTTATGAAGCAACTTCATAATTAGAAGGGAGGTGTGAGTGCCAGACTTAGAAAAGAAGCTTCTTGATTCTTGGGTGGGAGAAGGTCTGTGGGGAAAAGCTGAAGTGAGGCCTTCTGAGCTAGAACAAAATGAGACATATTGCATGTACTAGGCAGGCTTTTCAAGAGTGTGTTAGTCTGGGTTGCCTAGAGAAACAAATTCATTGACACTCATGCGTATCAGAAAGAGCTTTATACAAAAGAACAATAGCATATTGAAAAAACATCCCAGCCCAGTCCAGATCAAGTCCATAAGTCCAATATTAGCCCATATGTCAGATACCAATCTATACATTTCTCTTCAGACTCACCAACACATTCAATGATGCTGAATGCAGGAAGATCACAGGCCAGGGGGTGGAAAATCTTGTAGATCCAGTGGCAGTGGAAGCATCTCAGCACTGGCAGGGGTCTCCACGTGGTATCTCCAGCTCCAGGGTTCTAGTGTAGCTCCATGTGTCTTGTCAGCAGGAAGACAAAGCAGCTGGTCTGTGTGTATCTGGCTTCCCATGAGCTATTTATCTCTGTGGCACCTCCAAATGAGGTCATCAAGCTGCGACCTGATTGACAAGCTAGACTCTACCCCTTTGCAAGTTGATACCAGATTATGTAACTACCACATAGAGAAATAAAACAAGGACAATCACATATGCATAAGAAAGAAATTTATATAAAGAAAGTGGTCACATAGCCAGAGAGTGGGAAAGCTCATCCCTGTTCCAGACCATGCATCATATGCTAGCCGGAGACCCTTCTGGATTCCTGCTGCTGTCAACTGATGAACCAGCAAAGAGAAACAAGAGGTGAAAAGACCAAAAGCCGGGCAAGAAAGTGAACAGTTTTCCTCAGCATCTCTGATAAATAGGCCACGCCCCCAAGGAGGCAGCATCAGGTTGTGGTCTGATTGAGACACCCATACCTTCTTAGAAGTACAGCCAAGTTGACACGCAATCTAACTATCACTCTGTGTGAAGAAAAAAATGAAAAGCATAATCCTAAAGCTTTAATATAGAATTTAGCAATGAGGAGATTCAACCTCTCCGTTGATCTTTCCAGACACAGTCCATAACCCATAGTGTGTGTTAAGGTTTGGTGAAGACTGTCAGTAAAGCTTTCTCAGCGTCCAGGCGGGAAGAAAGGGGGAACAGGGTATATTAATTCACCTTTTCCATGTTAATACTATAAGTAAAAGTTTTAAACTATGATTTTGTGAGCTCTTTGATGTCAAGGTGTTTAGTACGTGTACTTTATAATGTGCTTATTTAGATCTCTTTTCCTCGACTCTATTTTACTCAGTGTAATTTACACATTGTAATAGGAGAGCCTGGTGAGAAAAGGCCCTAAAGCTCACATTCTCTTTTTACACAGTAGAACTTGAAGAGCCAAGAGAAATAGGTATTCCAGGCTCACCTCATTTTCCTGTGTTTTGCTTTATTTCACTCCACAGATATTTGGGGGTTTTGTTTTTGCTTTCTTTACCTGAAAGTGTGTGGCAACCCTGTGCTCAGAAGTCTGTGTGTGCCACTTCTCCAACAGCATAAGCTCACCCCAGGTGCCTGGGTCACACCTTGGTAATTCTCACATAAGTACTTCAAAATCTTTCATAATGTTATTGCACACTTCATAGGTTACCCAAGCGACTTCTGTCAAGTCAATTCTGACCCATAACAACCCTATAAGGTCAAGTACAATGCTGCTTAAGGTTTTTGAGACTAAATCTGTATAGGTACAGACAATTTCATCTTTCTTCAGCAGAGTGGCTAGGGGCCTAGAACTGCTGACCTTGCGGTTAGCAGTCTAATACTGAACCCACTTTGCTACCAAGGCTCCGCTAATGGATTACAGTTTAGTATATATATTTAAAAAACCTCATTGCCATTCAAGTCAATACCAACTTATAGAGACCCTATAAGGCAGGGTAGAACTGCCCCTGTGAATTTCCAACACTGTAACCATTAACTGGAATAAAAAGTCTCCTGTTCCTCCAATATACTGGCTGGTGGTTTTGAACTGCAGTCACTGCAGCTCACAACCCAACACATAACCAGTATGCCACCAGAGCTCCTTATAGTAGTACAGTGTAAGCATAACTTTAATGTGCAATCGAAAACCAAAATTAAAAGCCATGTGATATTCTTTATTGAAATAGTTGCCCTATTGCAGTGATCTGGAAGCATAGCTACAATACCCTGATTTGGTGTTTATATTCTCTTGTATTTGTGTTTACCATAAGTCAAAGCTCTCCTGCCTCTGTACCTTTTGGAGACTGAGTAAGGCCTCTGAATATGAACTGTCTTTGAGGTGACCCAAAGATGATATGACTGCTCCATCAGGCACCTGGAACACATGTCAGCCTGTTGCTGATGCTCTATTTGACTGCCATGAAGTCTCTTCTAATAAATACAAAATAAATTCATATAGGAAAGAATCAGATGCTGTGGAAATTCTTTTTCACAGTTTAAAGATGGCTTTCATAAATTACACTTCTCAGGAACAAGAATTTGCCTCTGAACAGGTTTTGATAATGGACATTAAAACAATCCTTAAAGACAAAAGGAAAGTTAGCATGTTTGTATACCCACAGACAGATGTATTTTCTAATGTAAGGTGACAGGCATGAAATAAAACCATTAAAATGTTGGCATTTTAAAGATATTACTTATATTTTTTCTTGAATCTAGGTACCATACTGTGATTTTTATCGAAGAGTTAAAAAAAGCTGTGAAAACTGATAAAATTTAACCAAGAATTCATTTTCTTGTATCGTTACAAAGAGAAACTCTTTTTTTTATTGCCCTACTTCATTCCGTCCGCTGTCATTTTAACCCTGATTTCTGTGCGTTGTTTCATCTATAAAAAGACATGAAAACTTGAATTTGACATAAATTCTCCCCACATGTTCTGCAAAACTTCAGAAGCATTTATTTTCCCTTTCCTTTAAATTACTATCATAGAAGTGACTGTGTTCACACAGGCTAAACCCATTTGACCTGAAGATCAGAATGTTCTAATCAGACGGACTGGCTTGTAAAACAGAGAGCATTCCTTTACCACTCACCGTCATGGAGTCAATGGCTTAGCAACTCAAAGAGACCCTGTAGGACAGGGTTGAACTGGTCTTGTGAGTTTCTGAGACTGTAACCAAGAGGCAGCAGGAAGCCCATCTTTTCTCCTGCAAAGTGGCTGGTGGTTTTGAACAGCTGACCTTGTAGTTAGCAGCTTAGCTCATAAAACCAAGCCACCAGGGCGCCAGTAACATTCCTCTTTAAGGAATAATAACCTATCAGAAACATTCCTAATTCGGGAGAGATGCTTTGGTTAGGTCTAAAGTGGGGAAAGTCGCATTAAGGAATGACTTAGTAAGCCCTTAGTGGCTAGTTGCAAAGGTTGGTACTGTGACCTTTCCCAGCTGCTCTGCAAGAGAAACACCAGGTGCCCTGTGCTGGGAAATAGTGCAGCCCCGGAAACTGTGGGCCATTCTACTCTGATGCAAATTAAAAATTCAACTCAGCAACACTTAAAAACAAAACTACCCTCCAATCCCTTTCATTATTTCACTGGTCAAACTGCCTTATAAAACAGAAAGTAATATTTTTGGTTTTAAAAACAAGGAAAGAAAGGCCCAGAGAGGTATAGCGATTTTGCCAAGGTCACCCAGCAGAAAAATGGTGTAGCTCATGCCTTTGCTGTGACCTGAGTGGGACAATCGTGGGTACAAGCTCAAAGCACATCCCATTCTCTTTTCAGTCTACCACGCCCAGGCTCGTGGAATTTGCTCCCACAAGCCAGACTCCAATGCCCTTTTGCCATCACCCATTTGCCCCTTTTGGCTCTATACCAGGGCTTTATTACCAAAGCCAAACTTCATTCTTTAAACCTCCACGGACAGTCAAAAAACATTCATTGAGGACCTAAACAAACAAGAAACCCTACCAGAAACTGGACCGACAAGGCCAGCTAAATAATCCACAAGTCCTGCTCCCTCCACCCCAGAAGTTGGTAGTCTTGTAAGGAATAAAAGAAAACAGTAAAAGAGATAATAGAGGTCATTATAGGTAAGCATGGGACCGCTAAAGACAAGGTCAGGGTTTCAAACCCACCAGTGCTCTGTGGGAGAAAGATGGGCCTGTCCGGGCTCACAAAGATCTACAACGACAGAAACCCAATATCAGGCCATTCAGAGTCAAAACCCACTCCATGGCAGTGGGCATGCCATAAGTGGAGGATAGGCACAAACTTCCCACTGTTCTACGTGGGCATGCACTTACTTTACCCACACGTAAAGGAATCACACTACACACAGAACAGGGAAATCTCTCCTTATCCACACCCAAGTTCTCCTATCAGTCACTGTCAATGGAGGGCTGTGCCAAGGGTTGTCAGCATGCTAAGCAGTGGTCCTCAACCTTCCTAATGCTGACACTTTAATACAGTTCCTCATGTTGTGGTGACTCCCCAACCATAAAATTATTCTCGTTGCTACTTCATCACTGCAGTTTTGCTACTGTTATGAATGTGAAAGGATTGTTTGACCCCCGAAGGGGTCACAACCCACAGGTTGAGAGCCACTGAATGTGGATTAAATCTAGATGTTGGGATGCATCCACCCATGCGCTCTGATAACACCCTTGTACTGTCAGTGGTCACTCAGTGTTCCCCCACCATTATGACTGTCATTAATATCATCCTCCCACCAGGAAATGGGTGCTCAGCCTCATTGCTGCGGCAGCTCCCAGGAGATCTGAAGTGTGAAGCCGTATCTGGGTGTTTTCTAGCAACTGAACCGCTAGTAAATCATGGCACAAACCGTACCAACTCCTGCTCCGTGAAAAAGACAGGCCAGCTGCTGTGTCATTGGGCAGACAGAAACACACATTTGCCTCTGTGGAGGGGGATGAAAGCTTAAACGATGAAGGAAATGGATCTTTGGGGATCACTTCTAATAATTATAACTATTCTCTAATTTTGAAAGTGGAACTAAAACTAAAGCGTGGGCATGGACAATTAGGAACATATAGGAGGGCATAACTCGGAGGATCATCCAGAGTTAATCACACATGGGTTATTGCTTGTCTTTCATGTCTTCATATGCACCCTTGGAAAAACACAAATGCATAATTTATACAAAATTAGATCATAGACTAGCTGGCCTACTTTTTATTCATTTCTAATAGTGTGGGCATTAACCATGGTCGATGTCATTAACGATTCTTCAGGAACATGATTTTGTGTGTTTAGGGCACTTCGGCAAATAGACTTATACCTTTACACTCTCACCATTCTCTTTGTCATAATTGGCATTTGTGAGTCAAAAAACGAAGCCCTCAATTCAATGATGTCCTTTGTTGAGATGCTGACGGTCTGTTCTCAATGCCTGTTACAGCCTCGTTCTACCAGAAGGAAGTGTCTGGACTGGAGGATACCAGAGAACATGTGTGCTATTAATTTGCTGGAAGAGGAGTTCACTGATGTAGGAGTAAAGGCCAAAAATGCAGGGGAGGAAAAAGAGGCTCAAAGAAGGGTCATTTTAAGGTGGTCATCACAGGACAGCCCAAGAAACGGACTAAACAGTATCTCAAGAGCATCCATCAGAGGTCAAAGAAAAAGACTACTCATTATTTCTTCCGCAAGACCTAGGTTCGAATTCTGGCCAATGCACTTCATGTGCAGTCACCAGACAATGGAGACATGCCTGTTAAGATATACTGAACAAGGTGTATCGGTACTTGGCACTAAGACAGACTAGGAAGAAAGGCAGCTCCCAGGGGATCTGAAGTGTGAAGCCGTATCTGGGTGTGTTCTAGCAACTGAACCACATGATCTAATTCTGGAAATCAAGTAATCAATAGCCTACCCATGAGAGTGGTCAGTCAATCTGCCATCATGGTGACGGTTTAGATGGTTAATGCTCCATTCCACTGTCCACGACATCACCACAAATTGAGTGGGCCCTGAACTACTGAGTGGCAGCTAACAACAGTAGCAGTCATCCACCTGCCATTGCTAAAAGATTCCGCGCCGAGTGCTCCTTCTCTTATGTTTTGGGATTGCACACCAAAGGGCCCGGGGTGCGGGCATCCAGGGTCATTAGCCTAAAGTAACGCACCATCAGGCTGGGCCTGCCTGGAGCGCTCTGGGTGATGCCTGCAGGCAGCTGGGAGAGAGACAGGTAGATCTGAAGCTGTGCAAAAAATGTGATGCTTGCTGTAAGGCCTCCTCTGTCTGGGTCAGAATCCATCCTATTTAGAAAAGCAAAACCCAACATAAAAAACAGGAGACCTTGTTTTCAAAGAAATATTTTACTGTTAGCCTTACAAGGTTAGGAGAGCAGGGGAGAAAAATCAGAGGAGAGGAGTTGGCATTCGCAGCCTGCCATTCCTTTCTTTCAGAATCCTCCTAAAAATATCTGCTCTCGCGCTTGCTTTTCTTTCTTCATTCCTCCTGAGTGAGCATTGTCTGCCTGGCGCTCCCTAGGCACTTGTGTGCTCTCTCCACACTGCAGTTAGTGCGACAATCTAGGAGGATGGAGTCTCTCGCCTTAAGAGGGTAGAAATGTCTAAGGATGACTGGTAAGCCAACTGGATGTGTGTGCATGCTGTGTGTGTGTGTGTGTGTGCAGACTCAAAATTGTGACAGAATGCTATCTTTGTGTAGGGGAATACCATTTTAATACATAAATAGTATAAATCCCAAATCTGAAAATAACAATGCTCAGGCAGTTCGGTGGACACAGATATTAATTAGATACAAGTGTGACGGAGAATAAGCAGCACAAGAATACAAATCTTTTGTCCAAAAAACACTGCTTCCTCATCCATGATGTGCCCAGCATGAGCAGGGCATCAAAAAGAAGACGAGGCAAACCTTGATTTCAAGGGTTTTATATTAGTTTCAAGCTCGGAGTGCACTTTCTCATATATTAACGAGCTAGATGTTTATTAATTACCCTGGAAATGGGAAGTTAAGTCTTGAAGTTACATTTCTAAGTATATTATAGCTTCTCAATAAATGCTACCTGTTTTTATTACTATTCTGATTTCATAATAAGTTTGATGGCACTTTCAGGATCACATGTTACAGTGTGAGCTAGATCCTGATTCCCTACCTTACAGTTTAGTGATATTTCCTTTGAAGAATATCATTGGAGAGGACGGAAGCTTCTTTCAGATATTCACTCTAATGTGTAGCCCAATATTATGCATCTTTTCAATAATCATTATAAATTGTTGAATAACTAACAGGGGACAGACTCCAAGTCAAATTATAAAGTCAATAATGTGGATGAAAAATAAAATTACTTTCAGTGCTTTATTCTGCATTGTCTTAGAGAGTATTAAAGATATCTAGCATTGTTCTTTTGCTCAACCCTCTGGTAATCAATTTTGTTAAGTGCTCAGATCATAACCATAAAGCCAAGTGATACTTCAGTGAATGAATACTTTAAGAATATATTTTCCTTTTGTAGATTTGGCCTGAGCACCAAGATGTTTACGAGGTAATTCCATTCCTTATCCCCTTGTGGAGGCAAGTGCTGGCAACCAGAGGGGTTGGAGCTCCTTTATGGAAAGGCTTTCTCCTTCTTACTGGAGGGAGGTCAGTGGTGGAAACGCTCAAGACCTGCGCACCAGAAACAAGGAAGCGGTTCCTGGATCAGTGGAGTTGCACTCAGTGGCTTTGCAACCCCCATGAGAAGCTACACAGGCCTTGGCAGGGTCACGTGTTGAAGCCCGGCCAACGCAGACTACAGAACCGGAGGCTTCTGTGAGGAGCAGCAGATGGGCTGGAATCTGTGTCCCAAATGCATATCTTTGCTTCTTCTTTCTCTGGTAGCCAAAGGTTCTAAAATAACATGTTGTTTTAATATGTCTACTTTATTACCGAGTATCACTCAGTGAACTTTCTAGTCACCATTGATTGAACATCTACAATGTGCCAGGCATTGTACAGACATTCCCTAACAAAGCCCTCTCAATTCACTTATGTTGATTGAGGATTTGGAGCTTTGGGCAGGAAAAAAAATAAATGTTTTGCCCAACATTTAAAACATGCTTGAATACAAGGACATACAAAAATAACTTCTTTGAGAAAGATTAGCAAAAGGTTCATCTCATGGAGGTGAAATTAAAGAGGCCCCCAATGTCTGACACTTCCAAAGTGCGAAATTCCGTGGTCAACTGTGGTATCAACCACACTCCTCCCTTCGGTACTTGTTCCCATGTCCCAGGTTTCTGAAATTCACTGAGAATTCTCCCAAAGCTCACAAACCATCAAAAAAAGAAAAAGAAAAAAAGGTTCACACAGTTGTGAAGACTGACAAATCCTAAATCTGAAGTTCAGAGATTTGCCTGGAGGATGCTCTTCATTGACACCTAATCAGCTGTTAACCCACACCGTTGCAGAAACCTGGGCATCCGATCAGGTGATGAACTAGTCCAGTCTGGAGAACTTGGAGGTCAGGCAGAAGCAAGTCAGATTCAGGATCCAGAACAAGAGAGCAAACTTTGTCAACGTTGTTCTGTGCAGCTCCAGAGACTCGGAAGGTAAAAGTGGTCTTCCTTCCTCAACCAGGCAAAAGAGCAGACTAGAGCTGTGTCAGTATGGCTATCCATGGACTTTTGGGTGGTACATGGTATCTGATTGGTGGTCAGCAGAGCAGTGTTTAGTATGATCTTCTGCACATAGTCTGGAAGGGGGCAGGGTCACAAAGGTGACATTTTATTTGAATCTCAGACGTATCCTTCTGATGGACAGTTAGTCTGCAGACCATATTTCCAAGGAAACTAAGATGAAGATTTGAGTGCACACACAAAATATATTCTACGTAACTTTGTGTCATTAGTGTAATGGAT
>NW_022105611.1:1732203-1733597 GCF_000313985.2 Echinops telfairi | reverse complement strand
CTTCTTCTCTGTGGACTTTGTTGTTTCTGAGCTAGATGGCTGCTTGTTTGCCTACAAGCCTTTAAGACCCCAGACGCTATATCTTTTGATAGCCGGGCACCATCAGCTTTCTTCACCACATTGTAAACTTTTTGAAGCCAAATCAAATATGAGAATAATATCTATTATCCAAACCTGAAACATAGAAGGGTAAGTGACTTCTATGATTAATAAATTCAGAAGATGAGTCTAAAGTCCAGCTCCATTTAATCCAGAGCCCGAATTCTCATTCCTGCACTTGTTCCTCATACCAGTTGCTGTGGTTACATAATCTTGTATCAACTTGAAGGTATTAAGAGTAAAGGGGTAGAGTCTACCTTGTCAATCAAGACACAGCCTGATGATACCTCCTTGTGACCTCTTGAGGAGGATTCTGGGAACTTCCTCTCTCTCTCTCACTTTTCTGTTGAAGAGCCATACTTAGAGAGCTGGAGGAGTCACTTGAAGAGCGCTGAGATGCTTCTACTGCTGCTGGATCCACAAGACTTTGTACACACAGGCCTGTGATCTTCCTGCATTCTGCATCATTACATGTGACTGCATGAGTCTGAAGAAGGATTTATGGACTAGTATCAGGCTTCTGAGCTAATATCCGATTTATGGACTTGATCTGGATTGCACTGGGACATTTTCTAAATATACATTACTCTTTGATATAAAGCTCTTCTTGATACATATATGAGTGTCTCTGGATTTCTCTAGTCAGCCTGGCCTAACACACCAGTTTACTTGCTTCTTGGATTTTCCTCTTTCAAAGCCTTTCATATATCACCTCCATTAATCCCTTTACAGCACTGCTTTCATCATGTCATTTCTCAACTAAAAGAACCCAGATGTCTCTCAATCGCCCGATGATGAAGTTCAAACTCCCATGTCAAGAATTTCAGACCTATAAACTCATTTCCTCACAGCATTATTTCTCACTAAAGCTTCCAGAGAAAAGCTCACTCTAACCTGACCCTTGAACAGCACTTTGTGTATTTTCATTCCTTATGCTGCTCCCTTTTAAAACAGTCATCTGGAATGATGAATTGATTCTGTCCAGTCATTTGAATCCTGTGTTAGTTGGGTAGACCAGAGAAACAAATCCATGGCCACACATAAATGCGTATAAGGAAGAGGTTTATACACAAGAGCAATTGCACATTGAGAGAACATCCCAGTCTAGTCCAGATCAAGTCTATAAGTCTGGTATTAGCCCATATTTCCAATATCAATCTATAAGGTCCTCTTCAGACACATGAAACACATGCAATGATGCCAAATGCAGAAGATCACAGGCCAGTGGGTACAAAGTTTTTGGAACCAGTGTCATTGGAAACATCTCAGCATTGACATCTCTCTGTGGCTTCTCC
>NW_022105611.1:1718756-1731025 GCF_000313985.2 Echinops telfairi | reverse complement strand
CCTTTCTTGAATCAGCCACAACCAGCACTCTCTCCGGCATAAGAATTGTTGGTCACCCTATGGCTCAATTTTCAGCCAATCAATAGACAGGTCTATAAGGGAAATAATAATACTAAGGATATATGTACACCTTAGATAAGTCAACTAGTTGAGATCTAAAGGACAGTATTTACCCCAGGGATGCTGTTGGGGGTGAGGAGGTTCTGGGAGACAGGGAAGGACAGAGGTAGGAAGCTCAGAGATTAAGTCATGTTGCATTGTGGGATTACAATCAATGACATGAAGCAAAAATGTGTGTGAATTGCTGAATCTACCCTGAAAACCTACACCCAACTCACAATAAAAAGTTTTATAAAAATAATTATTGTTTGAAAGATAAGTACAGCTCAATATTTTTAGATTGTGCTAGCTATAAACATATATTGACCTGAAATATATTGAAAATATATATGAGGATACTATCTTGGAATCAAATAAATCCTATCACTCGATATTGATACTGCAAAATGTGCCTTTGCTGTTTCACCTTCCCTCTTTCTATGTCTTCTCCTTTGTGACTCTCTGGAGGCCAGAGACTGCCAGCACTTCTAGGCAGCCTGCTATAAGACAAATATAGGGTTACAAAGGCTACATGTGATGGAGGTCAAAGGTCCCAGCTAAGAACTCAACCTAGCTCCATTCAAGAGCCATAGATATATATAAGTAGCAAACTGTGCTGTGATATTACTTTACATGCAGTTTATCAATAACTTCAAAAGGGACATGATTGATTACCACCCAAAATGCCAAGCCAAGTCAGGAATTGGTACTGTGAAAAAATAAAAATTAGAAAAGATCATTATTTATCAATCTTCTTAGTGGAAGAACCATAATGATACACTTTCTATATTTAGTATGGAAGAGTTATTCAGACTAAACAGTACTGTTGCCTCTACATTAACCAACTCTTAAGGAAATGCTAACTTATCTGACTAAATGTGTGCCATTTCAAGTGGAGGCAAGGGTGAGGGTGTCTCTGTCCTACATTGGCAGACTCCACCATTCTAAATAAAAGCTACCCAAGTTAACTCTCAGAAGGGCTATTTCTCATCCTTTTGGGTTATGAGAATGATTTGTGCTGAGCTATCACCCATCTAACAGCTGTTTCTATTCCCAGAGGGATCCAGTTGCTCCGAGGGAAAATGCTATTTGGAACCATCTCCTGAGGCACTGGGCCCCTACCCCCAGGAGCCAAGGCACAAATTGAGATCCTAGTCACTGCTTCAGAATGCTCTTCAAATCGTCACTTAACAGGGAGACACAATCTGCTGTTTCCTTGTGCTCTGTAAAATAGGAACACGCAGGAGACTTAGACACACTCTGAAATAGATGCCTGACTACTCTGGGATGATCTGAAACATTTCTGTTGACCGCTCTTCTCCTCAGATAGGAGTCATGCTCTTTGTAACAATGCCATCTTCAGTACTGTGCCATCTTCATCATGGGCACGCAGATGTATTCATTAAATATATCCAGGCCTGTACAAATAAATAGGTTAGGAAAGGAATAAACTACAGCCCTTTTTGTACATTAGCCATTACTTAGTCTCAGGTTATCATAAGTATATTTTAAAAGGAAATGGAAGAAGAACAAAAGTAAAAAGCAAATTAAAAAAAATGAATCCTCTACTGTGATACTGAATTTATAGTTTACTCACAGCCCAGGATTAAGACATGACAACAGCAGGATATTCTATAGTTTTAAAATATTCTAGCAATGAAGGCCTAAGCATACATGTTCAGAGGAGAATAGATAGGTACATGAACCCACATTTAAAAGGGAGAGAGAGAGAGCGAGAGAGGACTATGCTGTGTGCTCTACATATTGTCAACATCAGGCCTGGGCCAGCTTTCTTGATGCTGACCACTAATGGAAACACTCGAAGCTACCTTTAGGAGCTAGAGGATGCTTGACAGATTCGCAGGAGATTCTCCACACCCCTCTGGCCTCTCGGCTAGCTTTCAGGAGCACTGCTTCGATACCTTGTAATGCCATTACTGTCATTCCCAAACAGGCTCAGAAATATGTACTGAGAAACGAAATTTTCTTCAGACATTTCTTCACCTAATCCTCCTAACTCTGAAAGATAGAAGGCGTGAGCAAGAGAGTCAATTTTGTCTTAAAAGTAAATAAAAAGTTATTGGCACCAGGCTTCAAATATAGCTCATGGAAAGTAATACTTACAGCACTGCTGAAGAAAAAAGAAGTCACTGATTTTAGTGGAGACTTGTAGGAAATGAAAAAACAAAACAATGCTCCATGTAATTCCTTAAGCATCCTTTCCTTGTTTGAGGTGACCAGTCTAGGAGGCATGGTGGTCTTGTCAGGTTAGGCAATGGACTGCAACTCAGAAGGCTGGGGGTTCAAATCCACCATAGGAGAAAGAGGCCATCTATTCTTGTGAGATTCACAGCCTCAGAAACCATACTTAGGGTCACTATGAGTAGGAAGTGATTGATGGTGGCAGGATTTTTTATAATCAATGTGAGTAAACTGATTAGTTCTTCAAACCAACAGAACCAAAATAAAGGAACACACTGGGTGCCACGGATTCCATTTTGACTCCGCTGACTCTGTAGGCCTGGGTACAACTGCCCCTGTGGGTTTCGGAGACTGCAGCTCTTCACTGGAGTAGAAAGCCTCGTCTTCCGCCCGCAACAAAGATTGCTTATAATCATCATGTCTCAACCTCAAGCACATTATGAAGTCAGTCGGGTCCCAACAGGGAAACATGGTATAGTCCCACTTCTATGAAACATCTAAAATAGGCAAATCATAGAGACCTAGGCTTATTTGTGGCTCTCACAGTGGAAGTTAAGTAGGGCAGAAGGGATCCTGAGTGGGAAAGGTATGGCAGTGATAGTTATACACTATGGCAAAGGTTGGTTTATTGGTGTCATTGAATTGTACATGAAAGAACATTGACGCGGCAGGTGCTTTGTTCTATACATCTTGCCACACGAATAAAAAGGACAAGGAATGATGACTTGAACTTACACATAGCACATGAACCAACCTTGAGAACATATGCCAGGTATAAAAAACAAGTGCCAGATGCAAAAGGCCACAGTCTGTACAATTCAATTTATATGAAACGTCCAGAATTGGCAGATTCATACAGGCAGAAAGTAGATTAGTGGTTACCAGGGGCCCGGAGAAGGGAATGGGGGGTGACTGCTAATGGTGTGTGTTTCTTTGGAGGTAAGGGAATATTCTGAAATTAGATAGTGGTAGGGCTTTTGTTCAACTCCCTGATGAGAATTTGTCTTTCTCACTCAGATATACTGAATCAAATTCTACATTTAACAAATTACCAAGTGATTTTTTTTCTTTTTCTTTTTTTAACTCCTGGCTTGATTCTTCTAAGTCCTCAGGTGATTCTTATGTGTACATATGTAAGAATAAGCATCTCTAAGAATAAAAACAAAAACAAACCCACTACCATTGAGTCAATAGTGACTCATAGCAACTCTATATGCGTAGAACTGCCCCCCTGTGAGTTTCCAAGTGGAATTCTTTACTGGAGTAGAAAACCCTTCTTTCTCCTGCAGATTGGCAGGTTGTTTCAAACAGCTAACCAACTTGTAACCAATACGCCAGCCTTCAGGGCTCCTTTCTAAGAGAATAGGGCCTTGTAAAATGTAGGTGCTGATCCAGTGTATCTTCGGTGGAAATACAAATTGTCAATACTAGTTTGAAGTCATGGATTCCCATTGCCACCCATGACAACACATATCAAACCTCCAGATTTTCTCAGACTTTGAGTCTTTACAGGAGTAGACAGCCTCACCTTTCTCTTGTGGAGTTCCTGGTAAGTTTGAAACACTGACTCTTGGTTAGCAGCTGCTCAGTGCCATGAAGCCACAGACCGTGGGGAAACTTTCCCGTGCTCCGAATGTACTAAGAACCAATGATCATACATTTTTAAAAGATAGATTTTATTATACATGAATTATAGTCCAACAAGGCTGTTATTTAAAACAAATGAATCCTGCTTAAGATGTAAGCAATAGAGAGTGCCTGTACCTTCATGGCACCCGTGTTCACAAGGGGAGGGGACTGAAATTTCTGTTCACATTCTTGCAAAACTGCATGGAACATCCAGAGTGAAAAGCAAACTAGCGGGCTTGCACTATCTGGGAAGTTCCAGAATTTCCCAGGGTAGTTCCCATCTCCTGGTCTGATTCTAATGGTTTGAGAATGCTTGGCAATGTGCTGGAGCACTTCCTGTTACCACTCGCCAGACCATGGTATCATAAAATCACAAGAACTAGGGTGTAGAGGGGAAAATGTGTGAAGTGGGCCGAGAAGCCTCAGCCTCTGTCCCCTCCTCAGCAAGTGTCTTCAGTTGACTTCAAACTAAGGGGATTCAGCTTACAACACCTTTAGGGTAAGGTGGATGATTCTATCTCCCCTTGCGCCTACCTAAGCACAATGAATTGGTTCATTGAAGTAATTAGCTGGCAATTCAAGTGTTTACAACACCCCAAGGGTGATGACCAAGGAAGAGGTTCTAGGTTCTAGGGTATTTTTGCTGAGTTAGTCAGGCTAATTGATTACAACCTATGCAACTACTTAAAGGTTAAGTTAAAGGCATGTCCATCCTTGAGAACATATGGCTGGAGTCCACCCGAGCTTCCTTTGAACTGTGAGTACCAAATACAAAGGACTCTAGGCTGTCCCAAACACACTGCTATCCAGGCAATGCCAATTCATAGTTCCCTAATAGGAGAGTCAAACAACCCCATAGCATTTCCAAAATGAATCGTTATAGAGGCAGATTGCTACATCTTTCTCCACTGGTGGGCTTAACCTTTCAGTTAGCAGCTGAGCACTTAACCAGTGTCATGAACCAGTCTCTAAATCCACTGTGGGTAAGTCAATTCTGACTCATGATGACCCTGTAGGTCAGAGTAGAAGTGTCCTGTAGGGTTTCCAGGGCACTCTGGTATAATTTCTCCCAAAGAACAGCTGGTGAGCTCTTGCCACTGACCTTTGGATTAGCAGCTGAGCAGTTAACCACTCATTGCACCATTTGGGCACCTTAGTCTAGGCAAGTGGCTCTGAAATTTGATCAAGCATTAGAACAGCGGTCTGAACCTGTGGATCAGGACCCCTTTCGGGGTTGAACGAACTTTTCACAGGGGGTCTCCTAAGACCACTGGAAAACACATATTTTCGATGGTCTTAGGAACTGAGATACCACTCCTCTATCTGTCTCCAGGCAGGTCCTCCCACATGCAGATAAGCCCACATATGAGTTCCTGGCATGAAGACTGTTACCCATGCTACACCATGCTTCAAGACAAAATGTCATTTATTTGTAAGTAGAAATCAGTATTTCACAATATATAATTACATATTGTTTTGTGAATAATCACTGTGCTTTAATTATATTCAATTTGTAACCATGAAAATACAGCCTGCATATCAGATATTTACACAACAATTCATAACAGTAGCAAAATTACAGTTAAAGTAGCAACGAGAATCATTTTATGGTTGGGGCTCACCACAACACGAGGAAGGAAGGTTGAGACCCACTGCATCAGAATCACCCAGAGCTAGCTTGTTAAAACCTCAGGTTGCTGAGCACAGATCCCAGCGTTCATGGCTCAGCAGGCAGACCACAGGAATGTGCATTTCTAACAAGTTCCCAATTGAGTTGCAAACCACTAGTTTAAGCCTTTCTCTTAGGAACGTTCACACACTGTGAGGCTTTTTGGTGAGCCCTGCTGGAGAAAGGTTGCAGGTTGGGCTTGGAGCCACAAGATCAGCCTGGAAACCACCCGCTACTCCAAGGGAGAAACATAGGGCTTTCTGCTCCCAGCAGGTTACCATGTTGGAAGCTCACAGGGGCGGTTCTATCTAGCCTGCCCTATGGGGTCACGATGAGACAGCATGGACTCAGTGGCAATGGGTTTGGTGCTCTTAGACGTTGAGGTTTCTTAGAATACCATTCTCTCCTAGCTCTAGAAAGCTGAGATGACTGTACCCCCGACACATCTATTCAGTCAACAGCCAGCCTTTGTTGACAGCAGCCATGTAATGCACAGCGTGGTGATACAGAGATGAAACACACGCTTTTATCAAGCTGCTCCTAGGCCGGTGCAGAGACAGATGAGGCTGAGTGAGTGAGGGAAGCGTTAACACAGCCAACTGGGGACACCTGAACCTGCACCGCACTTTACCTGAAAGTCACCAGGGAAAGTCCCTGAAGGAGGGAACCTCTTGAAATGAGAAAGAAGAGGAAGTCTGCATGTGCCGCCGGGGGCGGGGGACGGGACAGGGCAAAAACACATTTCCCAGTTCATTCCGGTTCCAAACACTGCTCAGTTCCATTTCTACCCCAGATACCCTGAATCAGAACCTGCATTTTATTAAGTTCATTGGTGATTCTGATCATGTTAAAATGTAGATTTGGACCCAGTCGACCAGGGGTAAGAGTGGAAATTGTCAGCAGAGGTCCAAGCTGAATGAGCCCACTTTGACACTGGGCCTCTGGGTTTGTCAAAATGATTGTTCACCCCTCAACAAGATGGCCTTCTTGGCTTTTTTATCAACTCCACACTGAAAAACGTCAAATGCACCGCCACCGTGTTGATTCAGACAGAGAGAACCGCCCATGGTGGTCTCTGAGACCACAACTCTTTAGGGGAGTAGAAAGCCTCTTCGTTCTCCTACAGACAAGCTGGTGGTTTCGAACCGCTGATGTGGAGTTAGCAGCTGCAGCCAATTGAGTAAGTACCCTACTGTATCATTATTTTTTTTAATTTTTGTAAAAATATAGATGACACATTTTACATGTGAACAATCCAGTGAGACCAGTGGCATCAGTCTTACTGTGCAGTCATCACCACTATCTATCGCCAAGTTTCCATGCTAATAAACAGACACTCGATGCTTCCTAAGCACTGGTTCTCCCTTCCCTTCCTCTCCTGGCTCAGGTAACCCATCGTGGTTGAGTTGCTTCCAACTCATAAGGACCCTCTTAAAAAAATCAAAAGCAGAAAAAAGCACTGCCCTTGAATCAATTTCGATTCCTGGTGACCTTAGAGGACAGGGTAGAACTGCCTTTCTTGGGATGCTGAGGCTGTAACTCTCAATCAGAGCCGAAAGAAAGCCTTATCGACCCCCTAAGCCTGCCATTCCTTTGTTAACTTTGTTCCTTGTACCTGGAATGCTCTTCTAGTTTTGCCCTAAAATGCCTGCCTCCAGCCGGAAGTTCAAGGTGGTGAGTTATCTCCCCTCAGGAGCCCTGGTGGTTAAGTAGCACTGGGCTGCTAGCCCAAGGTCAGCGGTTGGAAACCACCAGCGAGGCGAGGCCTTCTGTGATGAAGGGGTTTTTAATACATACCGCTTAGAGGGTGATCGACAGATCATGAGCATGCGGCAGGCACCCCTCCCCACTGCTGGATTACAAGATGATCTCAACCTGAGAACAGACGCTTGCCTTTGTGTTTTTCCTCATAGTAGTAGTCTCAAAATGTGTATCCTTTTGTGATCAACTAATTATGCTCAGTATAATGGTCTCCAGGCCTGTCCTTATCATGAGGTGCTTCGTGATTCCATCGCTGTTTTTCAGAGATGCATGGTATTCATATATAGATATATATCAGAGTTTCTTTACCTATTCTCTATTGATGGCGATTTGGGCTATTTCCATATTTTTGCTATTGTGAACTGTGCTGCAACAAACATGGGAGAGCGTCCATCTGCTTGTGTTGTATCTCCTATTTCTTTGGGAGATATACCTAGCAGAGGTATTGATCCTGTTTTTACATATTGAATAGCTAGATTGTACAGGACTATCTAAAGTTATGGGTTTTATTTTACTTTATTTTGGTCTTTAAGAACATCAGTGGCTGATATCACTTATTATTTTAAGGGGTGTGTATAATTGCTCATTAAGGTTTCACACTCTATAATGCCTCTTGAAGGAAGCATGAGCCAGCAGATGCCTTATGAGGATTTTCACTTGCACACCAGCTGACACGAAAGGTGTGAAGGTTGAGAGATCTATTGGCACAGATGAGAGTCAATGTTTCTGTTTCTAACCAAAGATGGTGGCAGGTTTGGATTGTGGTCATGGGTAAGCTTCAAATCTGGATTTTAGGGAGCCTTCTTGCTATGAATATGTCTGCCCAAGCAAAATGTGCCTTTGTACACAGTAAGCTTTCAGTACCTGACTTGATTGAGATTAGTGCTCAATACATATAGCCCAGTGGAAAATTTCCTAAGAGTGGTATCTCATTGCACATAGACTCTTGAATCACAGCCAGAGGAGAAGAACTTTTAATTTCAACATAGATGATTTGAATTTAGATGGGCAAATTTGATATGAAAGGGATTGATTTTATTATCAACTCCTTGAGCTAGTCCCTTCCCCATAATTGGCAGTTTTCTTCACTTTGCCAAAAAATCAACTGTATTTGGTAACAAGTTGTAGCTAGGTGGAAAATGAAAATTACTGTTCTTCCAGGGGATTTTGGGTAGCACACAACAAGAGCAAGATATTTGTTCACAATGACATTTTCGTTATGTCAATAGTTTGATGCAGTTCACTACTGAAAAATGACATTGACATTCATGGTTGGCATTTGCACTGGTGAAAAAAAATGGCTATTGTGCAGCCAAAGGATTCGGAAAATAAAAGTATGTGACTCATTTCATGAATTCAAAATTATGTTCCGTAATTTGTAACAATGCACTAATATTTATATATTTTCTTATCTTTCAATATGTATACTAATACTTTGTTGATTCCAGTAAGATCATACACAATCAGTTGTCATTTTTTAAATCAATGTTTGGAAAGACATTTCTGTAGAAACCACCAGCCCCTCCACAGGAGAAAGACGGAGCTTTCTACTCCAGTAACAAGTTACCGTCTGGGAAACAAACGGGCACTTCTCCCGGCCCCGCAGGGTCGCCGTGAGGTTGGAAGCAACCCAGTGACAGTGAGGTTAAGTTTTTTTTGATTAGCAAAGATTTTTTTTTTTATTGCTTTCTTTTCTATTTTAGTGGATGAAGATAATACATGTCTTCACTTTAAAAAGTAGACAAAAGTCTTCCTTTTGTGTCTAAAGTAGGTCTTGATGGCATAATAGAGAAGTAAATACAGATAGCAGCAAAATGAGTTCTGACATGTAGATAAGTCCAAGGCCGGGAGCTATTTCAACTATGAGTTCTTTTCTAATTCAAATTGTGTGCAACTTACACCAGATGATTGCTTTACTGTTAAATCACCTGGCAGACATCCCTTCTGCTGGTACATACATTTACAAGCAAGTCATGTTCCCAAAGTCTGTAAGCCAGTTGCTTTGACCTTAGGAAACCTTTCCCACAGAACTTCAAGTCCCGAATGGTGATCTAACCAGCCTAGTTCACACAGCGTATTTCACTCATAAGACATTTGGACTGACAGGAGCAAACCATTTATAATACACATAATTGACAGAAATTTTAAAAAAGTGATCTGTGAATTAAAAACGCCTTTAAAAAAATTAACCAATATACCTGAGGAAAAGCAACTATAACAGACAAGAGAGTAGATAAAAACTTTTAGTAAAGATCATAGGAGTTCCTGGAAACATTCATTCCTTAGTGTCTGATGGCATTTGTTTTTTATGTATATATGAATATATTATTTATAATACCTAATATACATTTAATATATAATATCTTTATTATATCAAAACATTTGACAAGCATAACACTAAATACCCTTTATACTTATTAGTCATAGTTCATGTTGAACTTTAGCTTATAAATTGATTCAAGAGAGGAATTAAAAAGCCCCACCGGGAAAAATGAGGACCTAATGCGGGGGCTTAAGTGGAGAAGAAATGTTTTGAGAATGATGAGGGCAATGAATGTACAAATGCGTGTTACACAATCGATGTGTGTATGGATTGTGATAAGAGTTGTACGAGCCCCTAATAAAATGATTAGGAAAAAAAAGCCCCACCCCTGGGACTAATGATTGCAGTGATTAAACAAGTTGAATCATTTGTAGATAGTCTTTCACTGGTGCCTTTCCTCATATGATCATTTGATGCACGACAATTTCTCAACTAGACAGAAGATGTGTGAGGGAAGACGCTCACTGGTGTTTTGCTAACCACTACTTTCTTAGGACTGAAAAGAAAGCCAAGTGTGTTGTTTCTCAAGAAAAATGGTTTAAAGAATGTAGGATTGTGTATGTGTTTAATGTATATGTATTAGTCTTGACAGTTTGGCCTCTCTGCTAGAGAGAGATGAAGCAGTCCTTTCCCATAAAGACTTCCAGTCTTTGAAACCTTCAGGAGTAATTTTACTCTGCCATAGAAGGTTACATTTAGTCAGAATCAATCCCATGGTAGTGGGTTAGACCTTTTTAGTTTCAGGTACCCAAAAACGGGAGAAGAGTAGCCAAAACAGGGGTGTACAAAATAATTCTCCTGAGGGATAAAAAGAGATAGGAGGGTAATAGACTTAGTTACAGTCAACTAGTCAGGTCTTTTCACAGTTGTTTGGTTGTTGTTGATTCAAAATAATGGGTATTAGAACAGACCAGCTTTGAGACAGTTTTATAACGTACCAAGGATGGAACATAGACGAGGTCTCCCCAGATGCAGATGGTTGGATAGGGAAAGAGATTTACACATTTTATTGGGAATTTTATTTTAAATCCAGTCAGTTTTTAAAATGTTCAATTCTAAAAAATTATAAATAATAAAATATTCCACCTTAACAAGAAGTCATTTTGGTCCAAGTTGTCAAAATTTGTTGTGGTTACTGTTAAGTTTCAAATACACACATGCACACACAAATGCATGTGTTATACACACATGTATATTAAAACAACACATGTTAATTATTTATCCTTTAGTAAACATTGAATTTTTACATGGATATTAATCCAGAGACCTCTCCCAGGGTACGACCACTCCCAAACTCATTGATCGCCACCTAAATTCTTTCTGAGTACTAAGTTCTTAAGTATTTGCAATTATCCATGTTCATTTCAGGGACAGTTTGCGTCTCCAACCCATTTGGGATTACATATTTGCTGTTGATAAAGCCCAACCCAAAGCTAAACCTACTGCCAGCAAGTCAAGTCACACACAGTGGTCCTTATGTGTGTGGTTGCGAAGTTGTGACTCTTCATGGGGGTAGCTAGCCCCCTTGTTCCCCTGAACCTCAAAACCTTGTAGTCAGCAATCCCAACAGCATTTACCCCACGGCCTCTTGAGGACACTTTGTTGTCCAAACAGTGAATTTCACAAAGCAGTGCCAGCTCAGTCCCCTCAGTGCTAGAGAAGCTGAGTCGAAGCTCTGGCCTAAACGTCTTCATGCACAAAGTGGTTCTCCATGTGGGCTCCTTGGAGGCATTTTAGTGAAGCTGTGAAACCAATGAAGTTATGCAAAACAAAGAGTATGTTTGTGATATATTCAAATTCATATTTATATTTAAAGAGGCTTAATTGAAGGGTCTATGACCTAGAAAACAATCAATCATGGGACTAGATCAGGAGTCTGCAAATTGTGGCTTGTGCCAAAATTTTGGTACATCCATGTGCCTCTGAAGTAAAACTGAAACATTTTAAAGGCATTATTCAGATAATGGTGATTTCATTTGTTTGTAAAAATACATTTATGGCTCTCAAATAATATTCACATTGTTTTGAGAGACAGGATTGACTCTCCTGTCTCAAAAGTTTGCCAACCCCTTGGGCTAGATAGTATTCAATATTTTCCCACATTCTATGATTATATAGTTACAAACTATACAGAGCTGAGTGAAGAACTTTTTAATATAAAATATCTGAGTCATAATTTATTCTTTTAAAAAAAATCATTTTATTGGGGGCTCTTAAAACTCTTATCACAATCCATACACACATTCATTGGGTCAAGCACATTTGTACATATGTTGCCATCATCATTTTCTTTCTTTTAATCGTTTTATTAGGGGCTCATACAACTCCTATCACAATCCACACATACATCAACTGTGCAAAGCACATCTGTACCTTCATTGCCCTCATCATTCTCAAAACATTTGTTCTCCACTTAAGTCCCTGGCATCAGCTCCTCATTTTTCCCCTCGCTCCCCTCGCCCCCCTCCCTAATGAACACTTGATAATTTATAAATTATTATTTTGTCATATCTTGCCCTGTCCGACGTCTTCACCCACTTTTCTGTTGTCCATCCTCCAGGGAGGAGGTCACATATAGATCCTTGT
>NW_022105611.1:1713356-1717803 GCF_000313985.2 Echinops telfairi | reverse complement strand
GCACATAGATCTATTTCCCCATCCTCATATATAAATATATTTGCATATGTACATGTCTTTTTCTAGACCTCTATAAATGCCCTTTGCCTCCCAGATCTTTCCTCTATTGCCCTTGACTTTCCTCCTGTCCCACTATATTCTTATATAAATTATGTGACCAACATTCTTCATTATAAAATACTCATTTTCAAAACATAGGTTTGGTAACAAACAGGTTTATTAATTATGAAGGAAAAAAGGGGCATACTTATAAAAAACAAGAAGTCCCTTTATATATTACAGATTGTATGGCCTTGGTCCTATTGAATAAAAATGTGACTTGTAACAGTGACCTGAGTTACAAGGTTGTCATGCTAACCTGGAGTTGTAATCATAGAAGCTTAATAGGGAAGATACATCTGAAGTCTGAACGTTATTCTTGCTTTTAGAGCTGAGGTTAAGCTCAGAAGATATAAAAGAGATGCTTAATAATTTGTCCTTAAAATAACAAAAAGGTGCAAATATGTTCAGTGGTTACTGTATGTGGAACATATATTTTGAATCTATTAGTTCATTTGTTCCTACAATAATTCTATCAGATAGTTACTACTATCAATCCTCAATGACATAGGAAGGAATTAAGACCTAGAGAAATCATTTTAATCATGAACACTCTTGGCAGGAAGGTGGAGGTTGCAGTTCACCTCCGGGTTCCCAGTAAGGACAGCCTGGGAATGGACACCAGCCTTCGAAAACCTTGTGGAGCACAGTTCTGTGACAAATGACATAGAGTTGCTGTGAATCAGAAGTAGAGTTGTTTTTCCAGCAGATATTTTGAGCACGCTGACCATATGTACCACGGAAAGACTCGGGACCCAAGATAACATCATTTAAACTGTGGAAAGTAGATTCTCACTCAGTTAGCTGGCCTCCCTCCAGAGCTTGCTCATTTAAACACCCTCCTCCGCTGCCTCTTTGTTATATCACATAACATAATCTTTAAAAATATATATTACCAGGGTTACTTGTCAGATAAATTCTTATCCTGAGTAGATAAACACCTGTTCTCTCATCAAATGTTTCCAGAGAAGACCGTTTCATCGCCTTCCTCAAAAGTCCATTGTAGTAACACATTCTAACCCATTGTCTTATGGAAGATTAACAATCAGGTAGGCACTTCCTCAAAAGTCAGACTAGACAAAATCACCAATACCACGAACACAGAAACAAACTGTATAGGATTAATAACTCCCTGGGTATTTATAAACATTATTAAACTATTTATTCCTTAATGTAAATCCTTGGAATTCATGTTTTAGGCTGGGATTTCCAGAAACTGGGATCTGAGACAAGGATTTGCTAAAGTATGGTTCTGGGGAGATTGTGAGGGACAGAGGATGTGCATCGAGCAAGGTCCCAGCTGGTAAAGCAAGGTCAAGTCGGTCCCTGCTTCAGGAGACTGGCAGCTTTCCTTAGCACAGCCATCCGAGGAGTTCTATCAAATGCATTTCAGAATCCTTTGATGATGGGAAAGAAGAACTCGTATCTTAGTTTCATGCTCATTGGTCAAAGAGTTTTCCACGAGATGTTTACTCTCAAACAATTTTGGGTTTTGCTGTCTACATGAGAGCATTGACCCTTGAGTAAGAGGAGGAACGAAATAGGCAATATCTGATTGCACTTGTCTGGAGATGGTTAGGACTGGTTGACCAGCACTATCTAGAAGAAAAGACACAGGTGAGGCCGAGAGGAATGTGAGGGGCGGGTCTGTGGCATGAAAAGGATGATACAATAAGGAACATGGGTTTATTACTGATTTGCCATTTTTCATTCATTTGCTCTCTTTTCCAATATGATGCGAATGTCATATTCACAGCATCTAATAAAAAATTCTCAAGCTTCCATCTTTCATCCACTCTGGATTTATTTATTGGGCATTTTCTTAAAGTTGGTGAAGGTGCCAGGCTTTGCTGCAGGAATTGCAGATAGTGATGTATAAGGGATACACAGATTCTCTACTATCTTAAGCTTGTTTTAGCCTCAATGCCTCCCTTAGTCCTGGCTCACAGTAGGCATTTTAAACAGAAATAAAATAGGTCTTCTAAAACAACCAGGGTTATTAGCACAATGAGTATTAAGTGTCATGCAAACCTTAAATGAGCAGGGGGTGGGGCGGTCCTAGGAGACAAACCACTCTACCAGGAAGTCTTACCCAGGGCCCATAATGGCTATGTCTGGCCCAGGAGTAAGGAGTGTTTACTTTATTATCTATGTACCGCCCAGGGACAAGGGCAGCTGAACTGTAGACAGATGTCTGTACTTATCTGTATGGTGCCTCAGAGGCACCAGAAAACTGGGATGAGCAGAAATCTATGAGCACCAAGAGCCGCAACGGTAGCAGTTGGAGGCCACTCCTCCCTCACCTGGCACTCTTCCCCGGCAGAAGGTGGAAAATGTCTTGCCTGATTGCCAGCACTCTTTCCTGGAGCATCCCAGTGGCCAAGCAACCACCAGCCAACTCCGTACCCAAAGTGCCTGGTTTCAGAAGCCAACTTGATTCAGCACCGGCCCAGATGCGCTCAAGTGGGAAATACCTTGATTCATTAAACATTTGATGCAAAATTAGCTGCATTCCGTTGGTCACAAGGACAATGCCAATGCCATGCCAGGAGCATATTGATAGGGCAATAAACTTTTAGTGCCCTAGAAAGCTGCTGAAATAAAAATGAAATTATTCAGATTCTAACATTTTGGAGGGCAGGGCAGTTTTCTTAGCCTCATTGGTGATTTCCTTCACCCCAGCCCCTCTCCCTTTCCCAGACAAAGGAGCCCTAGGTAACATCATGCTGATTACTTCGCATTAGCTGATGTATGGGGAGCTGTCACCACTCTTTAGCATTCACATTAAATTCTCTGGGCGGAGTGACCAGAACATGCCGGGTGCTTTATGGGGCAGCCAAGGCAGCGAGGCTGCTGGGGGCTTTCAAGGGGAACGTTCCACCCGTGGGGAGTGAGGGAGCCTTTGTGTAGCTGTGAACTGGGCAGAGGCCCCAGGCTGGGAGCTTGAAGGCCAGAAAGGTAAACCCGATCGCCTCTTCAAAGAGCTCGCTCCAGTGACTGAGCACAAAATCCCCCAGTAGCAAGCCCTACTGCGCTCCCCAAAGAGAATTGCATGGTTAAAAAAGCAACAACTACCTCTGTGGCAAAGCTCTGCAGGCCTGATGGAGTCTCTCCCCTAGTGTCAGAGATAGTGGTAGGGAAGAACCAACTGGGAGAGAGCATCCGAGGCAACACGCCTGCTTTAGAAACAGATGTGAATTGGGGTGTGTGTGTGTGTGTGTGTGTGTGTGTGTGTGTGTCCCCGCGCGTGCGCGTAGGCGAGCGGGGGAGCTGCCTCTGCTCAAAGGGGAAGAACAGCAGAAGTGTGAGGATACACAGAGCGGAGGAGGATGAGTGTGAGCTCCTAGGCCAGGGCTGGTGTGGGGGCCAGTTGGAATCACAGGAGGGGGTGGGTGCAGAAGTGACTGGAAACGACAGGTGGCCAGGTTGGAGCAGCAAAATCATCAAGCCCTACATCAATCACCGGTTCCCCACCCCCCAACGCCCTCAGTCCTGCTCTCCAATTTCGTGAAAGATGTTAATGTTCTGGGAACTGGGAGGGAGGGAAGAAGGAGCACCACGTGCCCTTTAAGCTGTGCCTGCCCCTTTCCTCCTCAAAAGGAATCAGATGAGCCCAAGGACCCCCAAATGCATGGGACAGCATGAGGAGTCTTGTCTGGGAGCCGCATTCTGAGTCCAGACGCCCAGCATTCGATAATTTAATCTGTACTCTACCAAGTAGCCCGAGTTCTTAGATAAGCGATGTAACCGCGATGTGCCTCAGTTTCCTATCTGTCGTAGAGGGGTGATACGCGCTCCACTCGCTCCTGGAGGCTGCTGTGCCGGCCGGAAAGAAGGCAGCACCGGCTCTCCGAACCCAGTGCCACGCTCTGCCCTCCTCGCGGCGAGGGCACGCGGGTGTTCTCCTGCAGCCCCGAGGGACAGGGCTGGAGGAAGACCGCGCTCTAAAATTAGTCGGGCTTCCAGGCCCGGCGCCGGGAGCGCCCCCCGCTCGCCGCGCCTCCCCCGCACGCTCCGAGATCGCGAGTCTCTGCTAGGCTGGAGCTCCTCACCTCCAAAGCTCCTCCGCGCGCGCTTGGAGAGGAGGAGGTGGCGAGAGAGAAGCGAGAGCGGGGACTAGAGAGGGACTTGGCCGGACATCGGTGTCTGCTGTGATGGGGAGACGCGAGCAGCCAGGCGGCCAGCAGTAGCAGCGGCGGCGCCAGCAGCTCGGAGCAGACCGGAGAGCCTGCGCTCCTCCCGGCAGGCTGCGCTGTGATCGGGGCTGGGGACCGGGAGATCGCGCTCCAGCCCCCTCCTCCGGCTGCCATCCTCCTCCTCCTCCTCCTCTTCCAGGCTCCCCTCCTCC